>NW_026907003.1:260000-375661 GCF_033978795.1 Nerophis ophidion | reverse complement strand
TGTAAGAGAACAACAATAATATGATTATTAGTAATAAAAGACACTTGTGTATGTACATATCATGTATAATTGTGTGTGTATACACTTTGGAGGTGTAAGAGAACAACAATAATATGATTATTAGTAATAAAAGACACTAGTATATGTACATATCATGTATAATTGTGTGTGTATACACTTTGGAGGTGTAAGAGAACAACAATAATATGATTATTAGTATAAAAGACACTTGTGTATGTACATATCATGTATAATTGTGTGTGTATACACTTTGGAGGTGTAAGAGAACAACAATAATATGATTATTAGTAATAAAAGACACTTGTATATGTACATATCATGTATAATTGTGTGTGTATACACTTTGGAGGTGTAAGAGAACAACAATAATATGATTATTAGTAATAAAAGACACTAGTATATGTACATATCATGTATAATTGTGTGTGTATACACTTTGGAGGTGTAAGAGAACAACAATAATATGATTATTAGTAATAAAAGACACTAGTATATGTACATATCATGTATAATTGTGTGTGTATACACTTTGGAGGTGTAAGAGAACAACAATAATATGATTATTAGTAATAAAAGACACTTGTGTATGTACATATCATGTATAATTGTGTGTGTAATACACTTTGGAGGTGTAAGAGAACAATAATATGATTATTAGTAATAAAAGACTCTTGTGTATGTACATATCATGTATAATTGTGTGTGTATACACTTTGGAGGTGTAAGAGAACAACAATAATATGATTATTAGTAATAAAAGACACTTGTGTATGTACATATCATGTATAATTGTGTGTGTATACACTTTGGAGGTGTAAGAGAACAACAATAATATGATTATTAGTAATAAAAGACACTTGTATATGTACATATCATGTATAATTGTGTGTGTATACACTTTGGAGGTGTAAGAGAACAACAGTAATATGATTATTAGTAATAAAAGACACTAGTATATGTACATATCATGTATAATTGTGTGTGTATACACTTTGGAGGTGTAAGAGAACAACAATAATATGATTATTAGTAATAAAAGACACTTGTGTATGTACATATCATGTATAATTGTGTGTGTATACACTTTGGAGGTGTAAGAGAACAACAATAATATGATTATTAGTAATAAAACACACTTGTGTATGTACATATCATGTATAATTGTGTGTGTATACACTTTGGAGGTGTAAGAGAACAACAATAATATGATTATTAGTAATAAAAGACACTTGTATATGTACATATCATGTATAATTGTGTGTGTATACACTTTGGAGGTGTAAGAGAACAACAATAATATGATTATTAGTAATAAAAGACACTAGTATATGTACATATCATGTATAATTGTGTGTGTATACACTTTGGAGGTGTAAGAGAACAACAATAATATGATTATTAGTAATAAAAGACACTAGTATATGTACATATCATGTATAATTGTGTGTGTATACACTTTGGAGGTGTAAGAGAACAACAATAATATGATTATTAGTAATAAAAGACACTTGTGTATGTACATATCATGTATAATTGTGTGTGTATACACTTTGGAGGTGTAAGAGAACAACAATAATATGATTATTAGTAATAAAAGACACTTGTGTATGTACATATCATGTATAATTGTGTGTGTATACACTTTGGAGGTGTAAGAGAACAACAATAATATGATTATTAGTAATAAAAGACACTTGTGTATGTACATATCATGTATAATTGTGTGTGTATACACTTTGGAGGTGTAAGAGAACAACAATAATATGATTATTAGTAATAAAAGACACTTGTGTATGTACATATCATGTATAATTGTGTGTGTATACACTTTGGAGGTGTAAGAGAACAACAATAATATGATTATTAGTAATAAAAGACACTTGTGTATGTACATATCATGTATAATTGTGTGTGTATACACTTTGGAGGTGTAAGAGAACAACAATAAAATGATTATTCATCATTTGCCACACTGATCGATAACATTTTCACCGATCAACCGGAGAATCAAATAACAGCAGGATTACTATTTAATGACATAAGTGATCATCTACCTGTATTCAGCATTTTCCACGATTTCTTTGATAGGAGAAAAGATAAAAAAGCTGTCCAATATAGATTTATTAGACATCAAACACACGAAACTATGGCAGCATTCAAGTCTGAGTTATGGAGGGAGGTTTATACCTCCACAGACCCGGATGAGGCATATGAAAACTTTCCTTAATGTTTTCATAAAACTGTACGATAAGCACTGTCCAATTAAAAACGTGTCATTAAAGACAGCACCGTTAAAGACAAACCGTGGATCACAAGAGGAATACTGAAGTCTTGCAAAAAGAAAAATTATCTTTACAGAAGACATTTAAAGTACAGAACCAAAGAAACTGAACACAAATATAAAACGTACAAAAATAAGTTAACACAAATAATAAAGCACTGCAAGCGAACATATTACTGTAACCTATTAGAACAACATCAAAATAGCATCCAGGGTACGTGGAAAGTTTTAAATGGTATCATTAAAAAAAACAAAACATGACACATAAGGAACATCCTAGCTATTTTATAGAAAATAATCTAACTATAAATGACCCTAAAGGGATAACTGATTTTTTTAACAACTTTTTTGTAAATGTTGGACCTCATCTAGCAAATGAAATTGTACAACCTGAAAACAGTGCAAAATTTAATGAACAAACCATTCAAAACTTTTGAATCGTTTTTTATTTCCCCCCATAAATGAAAGTGAAATCAAAACAATTGTAAATTCTCAGGAAAACAAGAAGTCAACAGACTGCTGTGACTTGGACTTTTCTCTGATCAAGGTAGTTGTTGATTTTATAGCTGTTCCCTTCACTTATATTTGCAATATTTCTTTTATAAAAGGTGTCTTCCCAAAGAAAATGAAAACGGCAAAAGTCATTCCCATCTTTAAAAGTGGAGATAAGCATCAGTTCACAAACTATAGGCCTATTTCTTTACCCTCACAATTTTCAAAAGTCCTTGAAATATTATTTAAATAAATAAATGATAAATGGGTTGTACTTGTATAGCGATTTTCTACCTTCAAGGTACTCAAAGCGCTTTGACACTACGTCCACATTCACCCATTCACACACACATTCACACACTGATGGAGGGAGCTGCCATGCAAGGCGCCAACCAGCACCCATCAGGAGCAAGGGTGAAGTGTCTTGCTCAGGACACAACTGACGTGACGAGGTTGGTTCTAGGTGGGATTTGAACCAGGGACCCTCGGATTGCGCACGGCCACTCTTCCACTGCGCCACGCCGTCCACGCCTTGTGTCAAGACTTGACAGTTTTATTGATAAGCATCACTTGCTAAGTGAACACCAATACGGTTTTCGATCCAACAGGTCCACTTCCATGGCAGTGATGGAACTAGTTGAGGAAGTAACCACTGCAATTGATAAGAGGGACTTTGCTGTTGGTGTTTTTATTGACCTGAGCAAGGCCTTTGACACCATCGATCACACATTGCTTTTAAACAAAATGCAGAGGTATGGTGTCAGAGGTCTTGCTCATGATTGGTTGAAAAGTTATCTTGGTGGCAGAGAGCAGTATGTGCATATGAACAATGTAGATTCAGACTAAAAGATCATAACACATGGAGTACCCCAAGGTTCTGTACTGGGACCAAAATTGTTTTTACTATATATTAATGATATTTCCAAAATCCTTAAAAAACTCAACTGTATTCTTTTTGCTGATGATACAAGTCTGTATTATTCTGGGCAAGACCTTGACCAACTCCTAGAGACTGTAAAGATCGAACTCCACATACTAAAGCAATGGTTTGATGGCAATAAACTATCAATCAACCTAAATAAAACTAAATATATAATTTTTGGAAATAGGAAAAATAACATACAGCGTCATATAAGAATTGATGATATGGAGATAGAAAGGGTGTATTCAATAACATTTTTGGGAATCTATATAGATGATAAATTAAATTGGAAACTGTACATAAATATACTTAAGACAAAGATGGCAAAAAATATTGCTATGTTACATAAAATTAAAAACTCTGTGAATCAAAAGGCTCTTATCATGTTATATAATTCTTTCATACTCCCATATCTTAATTATTGTGTTGAAATCTGGGAAACAATTACAAATCAAACATCAACTCTATATTTTTACTTCAAAAGAAAGCGATTAGAATTGTAACTTATGCGAATTATCATGACCATACCAATGCTCTGTTCATTCAATTAAAAACATTAAAACTGCACCATCTTGTTGACCTCAATACTACTATTGTGGCTTTCAAAGCTCATAACCACATGCTGCCTGGGTGTCTACAAGTGAGATTTAAACCCAGAGAGAATCCCTATGACCTCAGAGGTTCAGCCTTCTTTCAGAAAGCCAAAATAAGAACAAGCTTAAAAAGTAGATGTGTTTCTGTTAGAGGAGTTCAACTGTGGAACAGCTTGGATGATTCCTTCAAATGTTCCAGTTCCGTTCACACATTGAAAAAACACTTTAAGACCAATGTCTTGAAAAAATATATCACTCTTGAATTAAAATTGTAGTTAATACTATGATGAATGTTAATTAAAAATTAAACATGAGATATAAATAATAATAGAAGTACAATTGTTTGTATGTATTGTATATATAATTAGTGCGAAGGTCTTATATGTACACAGGGATATTTCACATGCCTGTACTGTGTATAAAATTGAACTACGTTCATGTTGTTTATAATGTTGTTTATAATAACTTGTGCAAAGGACATTTTGTAATTTTCCGAAGTTTATTTTGTACTTGAAATTGTTTACAGGGTTAGGCACAATAAGTGTTTAACTTCAGCCTAAACCCTTTCGGTCTGTAACATTTTTAATTTTCAATCTCTGAATGTACAACTTTTTATTTTCAATCTATGAATGTACAACTGTTTGTTTGCTTTGTTGACCATTGACCGAAGAACAATAAACTTGAACTTGAACTAATTATTAGTAATAAAAGACACGTGTATATGTACATATCATGTATAATTGTGTGTGTAAACACAATAAGAGAAGAAGAATGGCGCCACATATGCTGTGTCCACATGTTGTCTGCTCACTATACATCCATTCATTGTTACCTCAGCAAACATGACGCAAAATACTTGCATATGTTTTTGAGAACGACAACGACTGAATGTCTGACGACTAACAAAAATAGAAATGTTGTATTATTACATGTTATAACATTCTTTGTACAGTAGATGACGCCCTTGTATTGTGCAAATGATCAAAGAGGGAAAAAACACCTGAAGTCTTGTGACTGACATCTATTCTGCTTTACTGGATCACACTTGGGAGAGTTTTGCATCATAATAAAGTACATTCAATACTTGTTGAAATTCCCTTTTAAAAGACTTCAAAATGTAACGCTTGCCAAAAAGTAATTTGGAGTATTGAAAAAAACGTAATGAACTTCAATATGATTTATTTCATTAAAATAACTGAGATTTAGGTTGTTTTTATTCCAGAAAAGATGTGTCAGTAAGTAAATATTTTCCACATCACTTTATGTTAAGTGCCATAATGTTTAGTTTTTGGGCTGATTCCAGGTTTTAAAAAGGTATTGCATCAAGTCAAAAGTAATAGGTTGTATTATATTTTTTTAATTTTTCCAATATTGATGCAGCAACTATAAAGCAGAAAATATGTGTCAATAATTTAGAAGATACTGCAAGTCACTTTTTTGCTGGCATCATGTCGTAATTAAGGGGTTATATTTCACATAAAGTCTATTTTTTAACGTTAAGAGTACTTACAGCGCTATAATATTTTAACATATTTCTGAAAAATATAACAATACATAATATAAGACTACTAGATAATACAATTATATCGCTTTTTTAAAGCTTTTTTTAAAGCACGAAACATCTCGCGAGAGCAGAGCAGCGCTGTCTCGTGACGTCAAGTGTGCCAACTGTCGTAAAAGCACATGGAAGAAGGACAAAGAAGTGAAGGCGGACGCTAATAAGTTAGTGTTGTTATTTGTTCGCTATGATGTAAATATTTATGTCGTAAAGAGACATATTTAATTATTTATTTCAGGGCAGAACGTCTCAGTCTGCGAAAATATTTGCGTTGCTTTGCTAGTCAGGACTATAAAGCTGAGAAGCGTCACGTGCTAGTTAGCTTAGCTTGTTAGCTTAGCGTGTTAGCTGCTAACAAAGAAACGCGGACGTTATCAACACTTCGGTAAGTAGAAATCAAATGTGAGTGTAAAGTGTTGTGATTGTGTGAAAATGTGCGAAAGAACGGGAGCAAAGTGTGAGGAGGAACTTTCCAAAAGAAAAGAGGAGGACAATCAACTACTGGACGCTGTTTTCAAGAAACATCAAGTTGTGTTACACATAAAAGGTTTGTTGACTTCTTACTCTCACATCTTTACTAACTTTATATTTGATTATTAACACTATTCTTAAACATATTATGTATAAGAAAGTAAATTGTCTCATTGGGATGATGCACTGCCTCCAACTCGTACCTTTTTAAATGTGTTATACTTTTAGATACATTGCCTCTCAATTTGTAACCTGTAAATATTAAGAAGCTTACAGAATATGTTTTTGTTGTTCTTATTATTCCACAGATATTATTACATGTCAAATTTAGAGGAAAAAAAACCCCAGCATGTTTAAAGGAGATAAAATAAAAAGACTACTGGGTACATTTTGTTAATCAACTAATTCTAAATTGGATGTTATTTTAGAATGCTTAAGTGCAGTTCCCCTCTAATAATTTTGATTGACGGAACAGTTTGATGATTGATAGGCGGAACCTTTTAATTGGTTATTGTCTACATACGTGCACAAATTCAGAACACTCGATGTTTCCACAGACAAATACATATACATTCTCAGATGAAACAGTCTAGAGAGCCAATTCCAATTCACTAGATAGTCAAAGTTAATATAAACTTTTCAACTATTCAACATCATTATTGTCAAATGCTTACAATTACCGTATTTCCTTGAATTGCCACAGGGCATATAGTATGTGCCTGCCTTGAATTACTGCCGGGTCAAACTCGCTTGGCAAAATAATTAGCGCATGCTTAGTAATACCGCGGGCTTCACGGTGGCAGAGGGGTTAGTGCGTCTGCCTCACAATACGAAGGTCCTGCAGTCCTGGGTTCAAATCCAGGCTCGGGATCTTTCTGTGTGGAGTTTGCATGTTCTCCCCGTGAATGCGTGGGTTCCCGCCGGGTACTCCGGCTTCCTCCCACTTCCAAAGACATGCACCTGGGGATAGGCCCCTCCCACTTCCAAAGACATGCACCTGGGGATAGGTTGATTGGCAACACTAAATTGGCCCTAGTGTGTGAATGTGAGTGTGAATGTTGTCTGTCTATCTGTGTTGGCCCTGCGATGAGGTGGCGACTTGTCCAGGGTGTACCCCGCCTTCCGCCCGATTGTAGCTGAGATAGGCGCCAGCGCCCCCCGCAACCCCAAAAGGGAATAAGCGGTAGAAAATGGATGGATGGATGGATAGTATTACCGCCTGGTCAAACTCGTGACGTCACGAGTGACACTTCCCCTGTCATCATTTTGAAAATGGAGGAGGCTGATTTCAATACCTGTAATTTTAAATCGCATAAAGGGAAGAAGATTAAGAGCTATTCAGTAAGATTTAAGGTCCAAGCTTACATCACACTCAAATTTTTACTGCATGCCTTTGGTAAGTGCCGGAAGGAGAAGAGGTTTTAAAATAATTAGCGCATGCTTACTTTTACCGCATCCCTTTTGATAAGCGCAGGAGTGAGAAGAGGTTATGAAGAGGTTATGATAATGTGGGATCCCTTTGTGCAGCCCTTTGAGACACTCGTGATTTAGGGCTATATAAGTAAACGTTGATTGATTGATTCATAAAAACGAGACCGTTTAGCCACACACTATTTATTAGAGGTTTATGTCAGTGGCGTGTAGACTTTTTTTGAAGCAGTGTAACATTTAATCTGGTCTGGTTTTATTATTTAAGTATGGAAAGTCTGGAATCTATACCAAAATGTATGTTGATTCTTTTCGGTACTTTTTGATACTTTTCTAAATAAAGGGCACCACAAAAAAATGCATTACTGGCTTTATTTTAACACAAAATCTTAGGGTACATTAAACATATGTTTATTATGCAAGTTTGTCCTTAAATAAAATAGTGAACATACTAGACAACTTGCCTTTTAGTAGTAAGTAAACAAACAAAGGCTCCTAATTTAATCTGCTGACATATGCAGTAACATATTGTGTCTTTTATATTCTATTATTTTGTACACATTATTAAGGACAAGTGGTAGAAAATTAATTATTAATCTACTTGTTCATTTACTGTCAATGTCTGCTTGCTTTATATCTTAACATGTTTTATCTACACCTCTGTTAAAATGTAATAATCACTTGTTCTTCTGTTGCTTGATACTTTACATCAGTTTTGGATGATACCACAAATTAGTGTATCAATCCGATACCAAGTAGTTACAGGATCATACATTGGTCATATTCAAAGTCCTCATGTGTCCAGGGACATATTTCCTGACTTTATAAATATAATATGAAATAAAAAAACTAAAGAAGATTTTGTGATGATAAATATCGATGTAATCATAGTATCGACGAGATACATTCCTGTACTTGGTGGCTTGCTTATGGTTGTCCATCGATTCGATGATGACCATCTTCTTTTATTTGTGAGTCTGCTGATGTTTGAACAGTCCGATCCTGGATCCACAGATGCGGTTACAGACCGGGCATGTGAAGGAGGTGCTGGGGGGATCAGAGGTGGCTCGGCAAGCATGCCTCTTCGCACGCTTTGCTGCACGGTGTTGTGTGCGCTGTTCCTCTATATAATCCACTCCCTGTGAGGAGTGGGAGCGCCAGAGGTCTCGGCAGGAAGCAAGTTCCTCCAGTGAAGAGGGGTTGATCTGGCATCTCTTCAGTGTGGTCTTCATTTGGTCTTTGAACCGCTTCTTCTGCCCACCAGCACTGCGTTGGCCTAGGTGCAACTGACCATAGAGGATTTTGCGTGGGAGTCTATGGCTGGGCATTCGGATGACATGCCCCAACCACCTGAGTTGATGTCGGGTCATGATGGACTCCACACTGAAGCTGCCTGTGGAGTTTGAGGTTGCTGTTCTGAAAAACCCTTCTCCTTAGACGACCAAAAGATGCTGATGCTTGCTTGAGGCGGTTCTGGATCTCGTCATCCATTGAGCAGGTGTCAGACATTATGCTCCCCAGGTATTTAAAGGTGGGCACCGTGAGCAGCTGTTGCCCTGCTGCTGTGAGGGTTATTGTGGGGTTTTGTGGGAGGTCAGCACTAGACTGACAGAGTACCTCTGTCTTCTGGGTGTTGATCGTCAGTCCCATTCTGGTATATGCAGTTACAACTGCCGAGAGGATGTTTTGCAGAGCCTGTGGTGTATGGGCAACCAGGGCACAGTCATCGGCGTATTGCAGCTATATGATGGTCTCTGAGGTCAGCTTGGTAGTTGCCTGTAGCCTCCTGATGTTAAACAGGTTACCATCAAGCCTGAAGTCTATGGTAACTCCAGCCTGCTCCTCCATACCCTACGTAGCAGTGTTGTGACACAGACGAGGAAGATATTGAAGAGAACTGGAGCCAGCACACAGCCCTGCCTCACTCCAGTTTTCACACCAAAGGGATCTGAGCGGTGTCTTCCCACTACCACTCGGGCCATCATCCCAGAATGGAACTGTGCAAGGATAGTGAGAAACTTGGGTGGACACCCAAATCTCTTCAGGACTTGCCACAGTAGGTCCCTGTTTACTTTGTCAAATACCTTTGAAAGGTCGACAAAGGCAATGAACAAGTGTTTGTGCTGCTCCCGGCATTTCTCTTGGAGCTGACGTGTCACAAAGATCATGTGAACTCTCCCCCTGTCCTTCCGAAAACCACACTGCGACTCTGGGGTGACCCGTTCTGATATTGCGGGGATGAGTCTGCGGAGCATGACCTTGGCAAGGACCTTTCCAGCAATGGCCAACAGAGAGTTACCCCTACTATTGGAGCAGATGGATTTGTCTCCTTTGTTCTTGTAGATGGTCACAATGTTGGCATCTTTCCACTGTTGCGGGGCACACTCTCGTCTCCACACCTCTGAAATGTAGAGATGCAGTGTCCGTGTACAGAGGTAGCCTCCTTCCTTGAGAAGTTCAGCCGGGATGCTAACGGGTCCAGGGGATTTATTGTTTTTCAGGGTTTTGACTGCATGCAGGATTTCTTTGAAGGTTGGGGGGAGGTCGAGATCTGGCAAGCTAGGATGTTCAGGGAGCTCTGCAAGGACAGTTGGGTCCACTGGGGTAGGCTGGTTGAGCACGGTGTTAAAATGCTCAGCCCACCGCTCCACTATCATAGCCTGATCCTTGATTAAAGATGTTCCATCAGCAGATCTAACAGGTGCCAGGGAGCAGTTTCTGGGGCCGTAGATGGTTTTCACTGCATCATAGAAACTGTGCATATCATTTCTATCAGCGTGAGACTGGATTTCATTGGCCTTTGAGATCCACCAATCATCTTTCAGTTTTCTGAGAGTTGTTTGGGCCTCAGAACGAAGGGCTTGCCATTGCCTTTTATGGAATTGGGATTGTGGGTTGTTCAGGGTGGCTCTGTGTGCCTTGTGCATTCTGTACAGGAGGGTGGAGATCTCTCCAGCATTCTGGTCAAACCAGTCCTGGTGTTTCTTAGCTTTGAAACCAATGACTTGGGCTGCAGTGTCAAAGAGGATGGTGGATAGGGAGGTCCACTTCTCATCCATCCCAGACTCTGGGGTGATCAGCGGCTCAATGTCTGCCAGCTTCTCAGCTAGGGAGCGACGGAAGTTGTCACGGGTGTCGCTGCTGGAGAGTCTGGCACAGTTGAGTGTTTTCCTCTTAGGTGCACCGTGACGTGTTAGGGGCCGAACATGCATTCTGACCTTTGTCAGAATCATGCGGTGGTCGGTCCAGCAGTCTGCCCCTCGCATAGCTCTTGTAATGAGCACGTCTTTGAGGTCAGCCCTCTTCACGAACGCAAAGTCGATCAGGTGCCAGTGTTTGGACCTGGGATGCATCCAGGATGCCTTATATTTGTTCTTTTGTTGGAAGATGGTGTTTGTGATGGTAAGATTGTGTTCCGCACAGAGACTAAGGAGTCTCCTGCCACTGGGGTTGACTTTTCCAATGCCGTGGGCGCCTGTCACACCATTCCAGTTTTGCGTGTTCTTTCCGACTCTTGCATTGAAATCACCAAGCAGCATGATTTTGTCACTCCTCGGGATGTGACTGAAGATGTCATCGAGTGCCTGGTAGAAGCAATCCTTCTCTTCATCATTGGATGGCAGAGTTGGTGCATAGGCACTTACCAAAGTGACATGTCTGGATTTTGCAAGGGAGATGCGAAGAGTCATGAGCCTTTCACTTACACCCACTGGTGATTCTGTGAGCTTGAGCAGAAGGCTGTTCTTGATTGCAAAACCAACTCCGTGAAGGTGTGGTCCGCCCATGGGGTATCCTTTCCAAAATAATGTATAACCCTCTCCTACTTCATTGAGTGAGCCTTCCTCGAGGAATCGGGTCTCACTGAGTGCTGCCACATCCACATTGTAGGGCTTTAGCTCGCTGGCAACAAGTGCTGTTCTGCGCTGTGGTCTGTCCGGACTGGCATCCAGGAGTGTCCTTATGTTCCATGCTGCAATTCTAAATGGTATAATCTTTGTATTTCGACCGCGTAATGGAATGTCCCGACAGGTGCGGTTTCCTGCCCGGGTACTGTGTTGAGTGGGCAATCTTTAGGCCACCTTTTCTAGGCCTTTCCCCAATTGGGGTGAGCAGTGCGGTCCCTAAATAGGGGCTGCTCAGACGCACAGGAGTCTGCCGGAAACAGCAACCACTCAATCCCAGCTGCTAACGACCGTTGTCCTGTGCCGCTGACGTGCAGAGTTCCAGCTAAGAGCTTCCAGCTCATTCAAACCTGCCCCCGTTACTGGACGCTCCATCGCCGTCAGACTTTTGGGGTCGGAGACTCAGGTAAAGAAGATACCTGCGCAATGATGGTTTTTAGAGTGGCATGAAGGGTGCGCTTTTCCCAACGCCACTACCTTGATTGTAAGAAGATCGTTCCAGTGGCAAGGGAGACCCTAGACGACCGGCATCTTCTTACAGCTGCAGGAAGCTGCCGGAATCCAGGTTTTTGGGAAACCGCCTCAAAGCTTGCCGCCACCAGCTTGCTTTTCTGTCGGGGTGTGCTCCCTTAGCCTTCATCCACTTTTACAGCCATTGTGGTGCTTCTCGCTGCTACCATCTTCTGCCTGCTCCACCGTTGAGGTCTTCGGGATCACTCCTAGTCTGGCCTCTACCCTTCGACCTGTTCGACTTGGGTAACCCTGCCAGGAGTACAAGACTCCAGCCGACATAGCTCTAGGGGTCATGGAGACACGCAAAGTGCCCCACCACGATAAGGTGGTGATCCTTTGTTTACATTGTGACTCTGGTGAGCTATTGTATCTTCCTACAGTGTGTAGTAAAGCATGTTTAGCTATTCCTCATCCTGCAGTGATGATAATACTTGTAAGAAACTTACTTTATTTGTCGCCATGGAGGCGACGATTAGTGATTTAGAAGTAGCTAAAATATTGTCGACTGCAGAATGGGCTTTAGTTGCTAGCTAGCTTGCAATGTCTTAAAGCACCTCTTCCTCAGGGTGTTACAGTTATAACTTTACCTTTATTGTTAGTTTTAGACCAAAATGCGTCCATTCTCCTTTCTCTGTTTACACACTGTGTCTGCTTGTAAGTGCTGTGTGTGTGTGCGCTGCCGAACATGCTCCTCTGCCCGTAAACCAGCAATGACACGGCATGACGACGGGGGACAAGGGGGGACCGGTACTTTTTCGAGGCGGTATCGTACCAAATATGATTCATTAGTATCGCGGTACTATACTAATACTGGTATACAATACAACCCAAGAAAGTCATTTACAGTATGATGTGCAGGACTTCTTATTTAGATGTTATTGGATCAGTTCACTGTCATTTTCATGTAACACATGTTGTATTTGTTTTGTTCATACCACGGGTGTCAAACTCATTTTAGATGGGGGGCCACATGGAGAAAAGTCTACTCCCAAGTGGGGACAACTTCAGATTTCACAACAAAATTAGGCATAATAATGTGTTAATTCCACAACTGTATATATCGGTATCGGTTGATATCGGAATGGGTAATTAAGAGTTGGACAATATCGGAATATCGGATATCGGCAAAAAAGCCATTATCGGACATCTCTAGTCGTTATTTATACTTTCTGAATAAATTATTTGATCATGTTCATCAGTCCACTCATTGGTGTTTATTCTCAATCTATCAAGATAATAAAATATCAACATCAAATTACAGGATGTTATTTATGTAGTCTGCTAATTTTCCTCGACTGCTGCATTCACATTGTGTTTTTGTTTTTTTCCCATATGTAGCATCATCTACAACAGGGGTCGGCAACCTTTACCACTCAAAGAGCCATTTTGACCCCTTTCACTAAATAAAAAAAACAATGGGAGCCACAAAACTCATTTGGAATTTTAAATGAAATAACACTGCAAACAGAGTTTTTTTTTTGCTTCGTGTTATGTATAAACCAGAGGTCTCAGACACGCGGCCCGCACCTTAATATGAAAATGTAACGTTAGTGCGACCTGCAAGATTTATATGAATGCCGCTTGACGGCATCACACTAGCCAACCCTCCTAATTCTCCCGGGAGACTGTTGAATTTCAGAGCATCTATTCTCCTGAATGTCGGCTGTTTTTCACCCTGACAACAATAATAAGGGCATGCTATGATGGTGGTATCTTTAATGGCCCCTACAACCTGTGCTAACAGCTTACCAGTGTAACACAACATGAACACAACCAAACAAATACCCAGAATACTATGCATCACTGACTGTTCCGGGTAGATTATACTCCCCCCCCCAACCCCGCCTACCTCAACCGACGCACAGGGGGGGGGGACATAATCCATACTTGCCAACCCTCTCGGATTTTCCGGGAGGGCCCCGAAATTCAGCGCCTCTCCCGAAAACCTCCCAGGACAAATTCTGGCGGAGCTGGAAGCCACGCCCCCTCCGCGTCGACAGCCTGTTTTCACGTGCGCTTTCCCACACTATAAAGAGCGTGTCTGTCCAATGATGTTATAACTGCAGAATGATGGACGGCGAGTTCTTGGTTTCTTATGTGGGTTTATTGTTAGGCAGTTTCATTAACGTCCTCCTAGCGCGGTAATAACACACCACAACAGCAGTCACGTTTTCGTCTACCGTAAAGCTGTTCGTCTGCCGTAAAGCAATGTTGTGACACTCTTAAACAGGCAATACTGCAATCTACTGTACATAGAATAGAATGTAGAATAGAATGTACTTTATTGATCCCTTGGAGAAATTCAGCTCCACAGTTCACTCACAATAAACAATTATAAAAAAAAAAATATATATAATATATTACATATATGATATATGAAAAATATACATTTATTCTACATATATTCTACATTCTAGGAGCTTTGCTAGACTTCTTCTCTCTGACACCACCGACAGGATCACCACTGCCAGCTTCAGAGTTTCACACAGTTTTATTTTCCTTTTCCACACAACAGTTCGGCTTCTGCTTTTCAGCTCCCACACAACAGTTCTCGTCCTGCTGTGCAGCTCTCTGCCTCCTTCCTCCGTCATGGTCTCCAGGGCTGCCAAATAAAGGAACTGGTGATTAGATAACTCATTCCAGCTGAGGTATCCACTCACCTGTTGACCCCACCCGCAGGGAACGCATGCATCATGCCCCTCTCCACATCAAGTATTTTTTATATATTTATGTATGTATATATATATATATATATATATATATATATATATATATATATATATATATATAAAATAGTTGATTCTTAACCACACCCCGCCCCCCAACCACGCCCCCCACCTCCCGAAATTGGAGGTCTCAAGGTTGGTAAGTATGGTATAATCTACCCGGAAGAGTCAGTGGTGCATAAGATTCTGGGTATTAGTTCTGTTGTGTTCATGTTGTGTTACAGTGCGGCTGTTCTCCCGAAATGTGTTTGTCATTTTTGTTTGGTGTGGGTTCACAGTGTGGCGCATATTAGTAAGAGTGTTAAAGTTATTTATACCACAACCATCAGTGTAACCTGTGTGGCTGTTGACCAAGTATGCCTTGCAGTCGACGATGTGTGCTATCAGGGGTCACATGCTACATGTGACCTGCCGGCACGCAGATAGCATGGCGTGAAGGCGGGCGCGACGAAATGTTTTAAAGATCGTTAAAAGCATTGTCACCATGACACACCTTCAAAACAATTATGCGGGTGTAAACCGGAGAATGTTAGCCCAGGGATATTTCTGGGAAAGGTACTGCAATCCGGACAACCTCCGGGAAAAATTTTAAGAGTCGGCAAGTACGTAGCTTAGCCACATCAGAGTGATCAAAGAACCAGCATGCGAGAGCGGGTTGCCGACCCCTGATCTACAAAGATACACAGAATTTTTATTGTGACATTTAGTGGACGCATTCAGAACAGCCGTTTCTTTCATTAAAACATTTCGGCTCATTTTTATGTTTAGCAAACTCATTCCGCGGGCCGGATAAAACCTATTCATGGGCCTAATCTGGCCCGCGGGCAGTACGTTTGACACCCTTGGTTTATACAGTTTATACTTTGGTTATTTCCGGTTGTTTCCGTGTGCCCAAATAGGATCGGCCGGATAAGAGGAAAAAAAACAAGAGAGCGGGAGACTTGTGAAGACAACAAAACTATTCTAAACTCAACTGTAACTGGCATTACTTTGCTAGCGTGACAAATGAGGCTGATGGTTCTGTAATTTTGGCACTGCCTTGAATTCTCTTTCTTAGGGAGGGGGGTCAATTTTTGGGGCCACTGCTTTGTTTCCCAAAATCTTTTGGCAGAAGTGTGTCAGTGCTCTTATAGTGCTTTATATATATATATATATATATATATATATATATACGTAACATCGTAACATTATATATTATTTACATTTATTATTTACATTATTTATTTATTATTATATATTATTTATACATTATATTATATACGTAACTCCGTAACATCGCTAAAATTCGCTCCATTCTGTCCACTAAAGACGCTGAGATCATTATCCATGCGTTTGTTACGTCTCGCCTCGACTACTGTAACGTATTATTTTCGGGTCTCCCCATGTCTAGCATTAAAAGATTACAGTTGGTACAAAATGCGGCTGCTAGACTTTTGACAAGAACAAGAAAGTTTGATCACATTACGCCTGTACTGTATATACCTTTATATACATATATACATACATATATACCTATACTGGCTCACCTGCACTGGCTTCCTGTGCACTTAAGATGTGACTTTAAGGTTTTACTACTTACGTATAAAATACTACACGGTCTAGCTCCATCCTATCTTGCCGATTGTATTGTACCGTATGTCCCGGCAAGAAATCTGCGTTCAAAGGACTCCGGCTTATTAGTGATTCCCAAAGCCCAAAAAAAGTCTGCGGGCTATAGAGCATTTTCCGTTCGGGCTCCAGTACTCTGGAATACCCTCCCGGTAACAGTTCACGATGCCACCTCAGTAGAAGCATTTAAGTCTCACCTTAAAACTCATTTGTATACTCTAGCCTTTAAATAGACTCCCTTTTTAGACCAGTTGATCTGCCGTTTCTTTTCTTTTTCTTCTATGTCCCACTCTCCCGTGTGGAGGGGGTCCGGTCCGATCCGGTGGCCATGTACTGCTCGCCTGTGTATCGGCTGGGGACATCTCTGCGCTGCTGGTCCGCCTACGCTTGGGATGGTTTCCTGCTGGCTCCGCTGTGAACGGGACTCTCGCTGCTGTGTTGGATCCGCTTTGGACTGGACTCTTGCGACTGTGTTGTATCCATTGTGGATTGAACTTTCACAGTATCATGTTAGATCCGCTCGACATCCATTGCTTTCCTCCTCTCTAAGGTTCTCATAGTCATCATTGTCACCGACGTCCCACTGGGTGTGAGTTTTCCTTGCCCTTATGTGGGCCTACCGAGGATGTCGTGGTGGTTTGTGCAGCCCTTTGAGACACTAGTGATTTAGGGCTATATAAGTAAACATTGATTGATTGATTGATTGATATATATATATATATATATATATATATATATATATATATATATATATATATATGTGTGTGTGTGTGTGTTTTTTATATATATATATATATATATATATATATTTAAAGTTAAAGTAGCAATGATTGTCACACACCTACTAGGTGTGGCGAAATTTGTCCTCTGCATTTGACCCATATACTGGATACAATCATGTTCTGCTAAAATACATCAACTAATAGTTAATAAGTTTCTTAAGTAAATTGCCGACAAATTTAAAGTGCACATAAAAAACAGTTTCACCGCTTTTGTCAGAACTTCCCTATGGCTTCTTCTGTTTGTTTGAGGTTGTCAATACTGCCACAACTGGTGGAAAAGTGTATTACAATTGAGTACCATACAAAACACAGCCGGGAAACATGTGTTTTTGCACTCTATGCTTGAGACAGGGTGTTTTAAACTAAGTATAATCATATGTGGTTGGACATGGGCATTGATTTTTTGAAGTGGTATTGAAAATGGCATTAATTAATAGACAGAAACATTATATTTGCTGGTACTTGTAGAAACCCTGCTGCTGCCCGTCAGCAAAAAGTTCCACCTCCTCTCTGTAGTGCTTCTCCTTGTCGTCATGTATGAGACCCACCACTGTTGTGTCTTCCACATACCTAACCAAGTGGTTTGTGTTGTACTGAGCACAACAGTCATGGGTCATCAGGATGTAACAAGTAAGGGGCTGAGCACACAGCCCTGTGGAGAGGCTGTGCTCAGAATAATGGTGTCTGATCTGTTATTCCCTCTCCTACAAATAATTAAAAAGTCCTTTATTTAGTTTTGCAGGGGTGTTTCAGTCCTAGTGAGTCCATTTTGTTGATAAGGAGCTGTGGGATTATGGTATTGTAGTCCAAACTGAAATCCACAAACAGCATCTGGACCAATGTGGTCATTTTTTTCCCCCAGGTGTTGCGGGGACAGGTGTACTGCGGTGGTTCTGGCATCCCTTACCACCACCTCGTGTGAACATGGAGTGAGTGAATGCTGGATTCTCACTTCTCTGTGAAGCGCTTTGAGTAAAAGCACTGCATAAATCTAATCCATTATTAGTCTTATTATTATTATCCTTGGTGAAACACTTGGATATGCAAAGTGAAGGGGGGTTGGGTAGAGGTGATGTGACCTTTGACCAGCCTGTCAAAGCACTTCATGGTTAGATTATGAATTAAGAACGCCTTGATCAATGCTGATTAGTTCTTAGAAGGACTTTTCAAATTGCCCCCCCTCAAATTTCCTAGCCTGTTTCTTTTACTCACTGTACCACTTTTGAAGTCATTTTAGAGGCAGGGACAAAAGGAAGTCTTTCTTGTGTTTTTATTAACTACACACTTTTAACACAACACACAAAAGAACTCATTAACACGTTAACAGTGTCAGTCCAAAACTATTTCTATTCTCTCTTAATTGTATTGACTTATTGACCCAACAGATGTCCAGCAGCCCCCTCACATAAAAAAGGGAGAGGAGGATCCGCTCGTCCGCCCCGGCTTTTCAGCTTTGTGCGTCGTCTTCTTCCTTGCGCTCTCAGTCTCTCGCGATCAGCGTCAGATTCCCTCAAGCTCCTTCACTTCTCTTCGCCTCTTCCCCTCACGACCACGGCTGCCGCCCTTTGACACAATGCGACAGGATTGTTTAATCGTGCCCAGCTGGGCGATCTACTCACCTGATAATATTTGCGACGTCAATCTTGGCGCGTTCCGCCTTGCTGCTTGCTCGCCGTCTAAGCCTCCTCGCTGCCATCTTGCAACGGGTGTGCCCTGCCTCGCTGTCGGACTGCCGGCTCCGCCTCTCCACAGTTTGCTTGGGCATTTTGCAGGTGTGGCACCAAACTGAGAAGTTGACATGCAGATTTCCAAGCACTCCTCATTATTTTAAATTGATGCTACACATTAGCAGTGCTGCTACTTTTTGGAGCAACGCGTTTGCCGCATACTTGACATATTATGGTTGTCTGTTCAACATCTTCCCGCTTGAAGCCAAACCACCGCCAGACGATGGACTCCCTGCTGTTTTTCTTTGGAATTAAATTTTCCTTCATTTGTTACCAGATTAGCACCTTCTTTCTCACGTATTACCACTCGCACCACACCGTTAGCACCAAAGCTAACCTTACCATGCCGCTACCTGTCTGCTCTGCGAGGGCGTATGACGTTGCACGCGCGACAGTATGTGACGTATGTGAGAAGGTGCGCTTGTTTTATGTCTCTGTGAGAAGGAGAGACAAGGAGTGAGAAGAGGATGTAGTGTAATGCCCGCGGCTAAAAGCAACTGCGTGAGAATCTATACTCCAATACTAACAATATAGTCATTTTCTATATCGCACAGAGACAAACCCACGATATATGGAGTATATTCCATACATTGCCCAGCCCTAATTCTAACTCATAAATATAAATAAAAGTCCACTTGCAATGGAGCCAATGGGAGGTCCTCTATAACCATCCAAAAAAGGCCAACCAAGTATTAGTTGAGTTGAGTTTGAGTTTATTTGGAACATGCAAGCATCCAACATGTTACTTCACAATTTCCAGTTTGTCTTTTCAACATGTTGGAAAAGGAGTAGGAATAAGCAGAGCTTATTAAAGGGGAACATTATCAGTAGACCTATGTAAGCGTCAATATATACCTTGATGGTGCAGAAAAAAGACCATATATTTTTTTAACCGATTTCCGAACTCTAAATGGGTGAATTTTGGCGAATTAAACGCCTTTCTGTTCATCGCTCTGGAGGCGATGACATCAGAATGTGACGTCGCCGAGGTAACACAGCCGCCATTTTCATTTTCAACACATTGTAAACTTTGGGTCTCAGCTCTGTTATTTTCCGTTTTTTCGACTATTTTTTGGAACCTTGGAGACATCATGCCTCGCCGGTGTGTTGTCGGAGGGTGTAACAACACTAACAGGGAGGGATTCAAGTTGCACCACTGGCCCGAAGATGCGATAGTGTCTGCCGCCAGACCCCCATTGAATGTGCCAGAGTGTCTGCACATTTTACCGGCGATAACAGACATGGCACAGAGATGTATGGATAACCTGCAGATGCATTTGAAACGATAAAGTCAACTAAATCACAAAGGGGAGTTTTGTTGATGTTGACTTATGTGCTAATCAGACATATTTGGTCGCGGCGTGACTGCCAGCTAATCGATGCTAACATGCTACGCTAATCAACGCTAACATGCTATTTACCGGCGGTGCGAAGACAGACATGGCACAGAGATGTATGGATAACCTGCAGATGCATTTGAAACGATAAAGTCAACTAAATCACAAAGGGGAGTTTTGTTGATGTTGACTTATGTGCTAATCAGACATATTTGGTCGCGGCGTGACTGCCAGCTAATCGATGCTAACATGCTACGCTAATCAACGCTAACATGCTATTTACCGGCGGTGCGAAGACAGACATGGCACAGAGATGTATGGATAACCTGCAGATGCATTTGAAACGATAAAGTCAACTAAATCACAAAGGGGAGTTTTGTTGATGTTGACTTATGTGCTAATCAGACATATTTGGTCGCGGCGTGACTGCCAGCTAATCGATGCTAACATGCTACGCTAATCAACGCTAACATGCTATTTACCGGCGGTGCGAAGACAGACATGGCACAGAGATGTATGGATAACCTGCAGATGCATTTGAAACGATAAAGTCAACTAAATCACAAAGGGGAGTTTTGTTGATGTTGACTTATGTGCTAATCAGACATATTTGGTCGCGGCGTGACTGCCAGCTAATCGATGCTAACATGCTACGCTAATCAACGCTAACATGCTATTTACCGGCGGTGCGAAGACAGACATGGCACAGAGATGTATGGATAACCTGCAGATGCATTTGAAACGATAAAGTCAACTAAATCACAAAGGGGAGTTTTGTTGATGTTGACTTATGTGCTAATCAGACATATTTGGTCGCGGCGTGACTGCCAGCTAATCGATGCTAACATGCTACGCTAATCAACGCTAACATGCTATTTACCGGCGGTGCGAAGACAGACATGGCACAGAGATGTATGGACAACCTGCAGATGCATTTGCAATGATAAAGTCAACGAAATCACAAAGGTGAGTTTTGTTGATGTTGACTGCCAGCTAATCGATGCTAACATGCTACGCTAATCAACGCTAACATGCTATTTACCAGGGGTGCTAAAGCAGACATGGCACAGAGATGTATGGATAACCTGGAGAGACATTTGCAACTATATTAAGTTTCCTTCCACCCACATTTAATGCGAAAAAATCACTTACCAATCGACGGATTTAAGTTGCTCCAGCGTCACAAGATGCGAAAGCACTGAGCGTTTGGTCCGCACATTTTACCGGCGATGCTAACGCAGCTATTCGGCCATGCTATGGCTATGAATAGCGTCAATAGCTATTCGCTCAATAGCTCCAGTTTCTTCTTCAATACTTTCATACTCCAACCATCCGTTTCAATACATGCGTAATCTGTTGAATCGCTTGAGCCGCTGAAATCTGAGTCGGAATCCGAGCTAATGTCGCTATATCTTGCTGTGCTATTCCCATTGTTTGTTTACATTGGCAGCACTGTATGACGTCACAGGGAAATGGATAGTCGCATCGCAAATAGCGAAAATCAAGCACTTTAAAGCTTTTTTTAGGGATATTCCGAGACCGGTAAAATTTTGGAAAAAAAACTTCCAAAAATACAACAAGCCACTGGGAACTGATTTTTATTGTTTTTAACCCTTTTGAAATTGTGATAATGTTCCCCTTTAAATCCTACCCCTTTTCTTTTACATAACAGTTGCTAAAACTGTTGTTCACTTCTATTTCTCAATTTATTGACAATATACTCCATAAGTAATCACAATAAAAATAAATAAATAATTCTCAGTGAAGTAAGTTCCATTTCATATGGTGAGATGAGTAAGAACATCTAGAAAATGAATGGATGGATGAAATACATTCAGAATGTTTATTATCATGGTTCTTTTTCTTTCTACTTTGTAAACACTTTAGGTTTGAAGAGTTTCTTGAAGTGGATGATATTAGTACATTGTTTGATTGCTTTGCTTAATCCATTCCATCATTTAATTCCACATCCTGATATACTGAAGGTCTTAAGTGTTGTACATGCGTACAAATGTTTTCAATTACATTTTTCTCTAAGATTATTTTCCTCCTCTTTTTTTTGAGAATATTTTTTGTACATTCTTGGCTAGCAAGTTATAGTTTGGTTTGTGTATAATTTTAGCTGTTTGCAAATTCACTATGTCGTGGAATTTCAGTATTTTCGATTCAATGATTAAAGTGTTTGAATGTTGTCTATATCCAACATGATGTATTATTCTAACTGATCTTTTTTGTAACACAGTTAATGAATGAAGTGTACTTTTGCAGTTATTTCCCCATTTTTCTGCACAATAACTCAGATATGGTAACACTAGTGAGCAGTAGAGAATATAAACTGATTTTTGGGCCAGAACATGTTTTGCTTTATTCATTATTGACGTGTTTCTTGCTTCTTTATGTTGTATATTTTTTATATGAGATTTCCAGTTCATTTTATCATCAATCATTATAATTTTTATCATTTTAATTTCTATTCCGTCTATTTGTAATTGTGTTTGACATTTCTTTTCTACTGTTACCAAATAGCATTATTTTAGTTTTACCGAGATTCAAAGTGAGTCTGTTTTTGTCAAACCATCTTTTCAATTAAATTTCTTCTGTTATTATTTGTATTATGTTCTGTGTGTTCTCTCCTGAACAAAACACTGTTGTATCATCCGCAAATAATACTAACTTTCAATATTTTATAACTTTACAAATGTCATTTTCTATAAAGATTGAATAATTTTGGTCCTAGTATTGATCCCTGAGGTACACCACAGGATATATTTAGTGTTGCAGAAGTGTGTTCGCCTAGCTTCACGTATTGTTTCCTGTTGGTTAAATAACTTCTAATCCAGTTTAAGACCAACCCTCTGATGCCATATCGTTCTAGTTTTTTGATGAACATATTGTAATTAATTGTGTGAAATGCTTAAGTTGGATCCATAAACACTGCTGCCGCATATTTTTTTTTTTTACTATCTATTGCATTTGTAATTTCTTCTGTCATTTCTATTACAGCCATCGAAGTTGAAATATTAGCTCTGTATCCATATTGGTTCTCATCTAATATTCTATGTTGGTTTGTGGAACTCTCTAATCTGTTATTGGACAGTTTTTCCATGATTTTAGAAAATATTGGAAGTAAAGAAACAGGTCTATAATTTGTAAATTGGTGTTTGTCTCCAGTCTGATAAATTGGTGCAATTTTAGCTATTTTCATTTTGTTTGGGAATTTACCTGTTTGAGATGATGGGTATTTTTACGCTGCTTTTGCAGTGTAGCGTGTAGTGTAGCTTGCTACAATTCTCTGAGGATAGCTTAGCTACATTTAATGGAGAGTAACTTTTAGCCTAGCTTACTACATTTTCCAGGTAGTTTGCCCATCACTGTCTATTTGGCCTAGATTAGATAGTACTTTATTTATTCCGTCAGGAGAGTTCCTTCAGGAAAATTAAAATTTTCAGCACAATCCCATTCAAGATCAGACAAACATTAAAGGGAGACAGAACAGGATCGTTGACGGGTCTGCCGGCTTCCAGCGCCCCTTACAAAAAAGATGAGATACAGGTAAACAAGGGCGGGGAATGGGAGAAAAAATAGAAGATTAAAATAAAATAAAATAAAAATCGGTCTTAGCCTGGGCCCTGGAGAGGGGGTGCAGACTGAGGCCAAGGGAAAAAACAACAACTCATAGCCATAGTACACATCCCTCTTACATGTGTGTAAGAGGGAAACATCAAACATCAAAGAACACAGAGGACATTAAAGACATTAAAGCAGCAGATCCAACCAGACACTTCTACATACAGCTATGAATAAAAAGTTAAAGAAACATATACACTTTGGTGGCCTCTGCGGTGTTCCACGCCATCGTCTGCTGGGGTGGAGGGAGCATGGCCAGAGACAGGAGCAGACCCAACAAAGCAACCAAGACAGCCGACTCCACTCTCGACCAGTGTCCAGTCCGCATGGATGAGCGAGGATACGTCCAAGGTGACTGAGGTGTCCGACACATGCTCACCCAGCCAAGACACCGCGAGGCCTCTCCGTCCCAGCGCTCAGTGCTAGCTCCGCAGTCCTGTCCCCTCATCCGCATCTCCTCCAGTCCCTCCAAACTCTGCAGTCCTGTCCCCTCATCCGCATCTCCTCCAGTCCCTCCAAACAGACTCCGGTGTGGCAAAGACCCTGCAGCTGGTCTCCATGGCCAAAAGGCTCCCGGGAGGCAGATCCAGAAGTCCCCCAAAAAAGCACCACAGAGGTCACGAAAGTGCCACTCCTTGTCACACAGTCCCGAAGGGTCCTGGACCAAAAAGCAAAAAAAAAATATAATAACACATGAAAACAAGAGGGAAACACAAAAGGATGACACAAGAGCACAGAGATCCTGCCAACAGCAGCCACTACAGCAGCGCCATCTTGGGAAAAAAAAAAAAAAAAGCTCACATGTGAATCGTTTGAATACTGCAAACTTCAATACAGTAACACCTCATTTGTGTTTTATGTTCTG
This sequence comes from Nerophis ophidion, assembly GCF_033978795.1. Taxonomy (NCBI): domain Eukaryota; kingdom Metazoa; phylum Chordata; class Actinopteri; order Syngnathiformes; family Syngnathidae; genus Nerophis; species Nerophis ophidion. Next base: position 350,808 of record NW_026907003.1, on the reverse strand, counting down.
CAGACGTCCAGCAGGTGTCAGCAGAGAGTCATGAAGAGATTCCCTCCAAGCAGCAGGAGTGGAGCTCCAGTGTGGGACAAAAGGAGCTACAGGCCCCCTCCCACATTAAAGAGGAAGAGGAGGAACTGTGGGAGCAGCTTCAAAGGTTGGAGGAGGATAATGATGAAGATGAAGCTCAGTCCTTACAGCTTCATCACAGTCAAAGTGAGGAGAACAGAGGGGCGGAGCTTGTAAGTCAACACATCACAGAAGCTGATGGAGAGCATTGTGAAGATATAAAGTCACAACCAGACAGCATCTTTGCTCCACTGTCAGACATGGACCACATGATGTCACACTCTTCTGATCACAGTGACCACATCCAAAAACCTTTGGAGAGTAAAAATTACTTTAAAGGTGATACAAGACATCACACTAACAACAAACACTTTGACTGCTCTGAATGTGGGAAATCATTTAGACTGAAGACTGATTTTACAAGACACATGAGAATACATACTGGAGAGAAACCTTTTACTTGCTCTGTTTGTAAAAAAAGTTTCTCCACAAAGCAACACATGACCACACACATGAGAACACACACTGGAGAGAAACCTTTTACTTCCTCTGTTTGTAAGAAGAGTTTCTCCATTAAGTCTGCCATGACCAGACACATGAGAACACACACTGGAGAGAAACCGTTTACTTGCTCTGTTTGTAAGAAGAGTTTCTCCAGAAAGTCTAACATGTCCTCACACATGAGAACACACACTGGAGAGAAACCTTTTACTTGCTCTGTTTGTAAGAAGAGATTCTCCACAAAGTCTAACATGTCCTCACACATGAGAACACATACTGGAGAGAAACCTTTGACTTGCTCTGTTTGTAAGAAGACTTTCTCCACAAAGCCTAACATGTCCGCACACATGAGAACACATACTGGAGAGAAACCTTTTACTTGCCCTGTTTGTAAGAAGCATTTCTCCACAAATCTTGTCATGACCAGACACATGAGAACACACACTGGAGAGAAACCATTTAGTTGCACTGTGTGTGATAAGACGTTCTGGCATAAGTATCAGGTCAGTAAACACAAGTGTGTAACAGTCATGGAAGCTGCAGGGATTTAAAAACACTTAGTGATTGTGCTAAATGTACTTTAAAAACACAGCATGTTTAATATGAATGTATATTTGATGTTGTATGTAGTGCCTCTCATCTTCTACTGTTAAATTTAAAGGCCTACTGAAAGCCACTACTACCGACCACGCAGTCTGATAGTTTACATATCAATGATGAAATATTAACATTGCAACACATGCCAATACGGCCTTTTTAGTTTACTAAATTGCAATTTTAAAGGGGAACATTATCAGCAGACCTATGTAAGCGTCAATATATACCTTGATGTTGCAGAAAAAAGACCATATATTTTTTTAACCCATTTCGGAACTCTAAAAGGGTGAATTTGGCGATTTAAACGCCTTTCAATTGTTCGCTGTCGGAGCAATGACCTTTCACCCGTGACGTTACAACGGGAAGCAATCCGCCATTTTCTCCACCACATTACACACACGAGTCAAATCAGCTCTGTTATTTTCCGTTTTTTCTACTGTTTTCCGTGCCTTGGAGACATCATGCCTCGTCGGTGTGTTGTCGGAGGTGTAACAACACGATCAGGAACGGATTAAAGTTGACTTACGTGGCGTGTGCATCGATTAGCATGGCGTGCTAATCGATGTTAACATGCTATTTAGGCTAGCTGTATGTACATATTGCATCGTTATGCCTCATTTGTAACTATATTTGCATCCAGCCTTTCCCTCCACCCACATTTAATGTCAAACAAACACATACCAATTGACGGATTCAAGTACACCAAAGGTCAAAAGATGCGAAAGTCCCTTGTTTGTTCTGCACATTTTACCGACGACAGCTATGCTACGACAGATGGCACAAAGATGTGTGGATATCTTGCGACACTCAAAGCAGATGTATTTCCAACGATAAAGTCTACGAAATCCCAAAGGTGAGTTTTGTTGATGTTCTGGACTTATGTGCTAATCAGACATATTTGTTCACGGCATGACTGCTAGCTAATCGATGCTAACATGTTATTTAGGCTAGCTGTATGTACATTTGTAGCTATATTTGCCTCCAGCCTTTCCCTCCACCCACATTTAATGCCAAACAAACACTTACCAATCGACGGATTTAAGTTGCTCCAGTGGTCAAAAGATGCAATCGTTGGTTAGAAGGCGATCGCCGAATAGCTTCAATAGCTATTCACTCAAAAGCTTCAGTTTCTTCTTCAATTTTGCTTTCGCTATCTGCCTCCACACTCAAACCATCCGTTTCAATACATGCGTAATCTGTTGAATCGCTTAAGCCGCTGAAATCCGAATCTGAATCCGAGCTAATGTCGCTATATCTTGCTGGTCTGTCCGCCATGTTTGATTGTATTGGCATCACTATATGACATCACAGGAAAATGGACGGTGGATTTACAGATAGCGAAAATCAGGAACTTTTAAGCCTTTTTTTGGGATATTCCATGATTGGTAAAATTTTGAAAAAAACTTTGAAAAATAAAATAAGCCACTGGGAACTGATTTTTATTGGTTTTAACTCTTATGAAATTGTGATAAGGTTCTCCTTTAATATGAATATATATTTGATGATGTATGTAGTGCTTCTCATCTTCTACTGTTATGTTATCCTGGAGTTTTTAAGTTGTGTGCATGTATTGAATATCATGTATGTAGCTACTAATTTATTTGATTTTCTCATTGTTAAAGAGAGGACATTTTTATTTTCACTTTGGGTTTTTTTTCACACATTTTCTTCCTATGTATTTTTATTGATGTTATTATCCAATTAAAAGTATGAATGAATAAAATATTTAACAAAATGTGGACTCTAGTAGATTAGCAGCATTGTTACATCATGGATGTTAACTACAGCAAAACATAAACAAAGAAGAAAAAGGCTGAAGTTAGCAACACATCACTGAACTTTAGAGCCATCTTGAGTGGAGTTGCTTGTTTTTATTGCTGCATTTGTACTTATTTCACCTCACATCTTCACTTTCAACTCTAAAGTCTTCTTCAAATATATTGTTCTGGGCTTCTAAGATTGATTACTATGTGTGTGTAGTCTGTGGAAAGGGTTGTTGTCCCTTGTGGATCCATTTGTTCACTTGCACAGATACATCATCATCATCATCATCATCATTATCAAAATACAGATTTAAGTACTGTATTAGAGTGCCTCTTGTAGTACTCCAACTCGCCACACTGAGAAGTGGGGGCGATCCTGAGCTAGCAGATGAATGTTGCTATCCTGTTTTATCAGCGAGGAAGACAGCATTTGTGTTTACTTTTTTGTCAGATCCAAGTTGTATTGCTCTGCTGAATAAATGAATCACTATGGCTGCCAATATGGAGGATTATATATATATATATATATATATATATATATATTTATATTTATATTTAAAGGCCTACTGAAATTAGATTTTCTTATCCAAACGATGTGTCATACTTGATCATTTCGCGATATTGCCATATTTTTGCTGAAAGGATTTAGTAGAGAACATCCACGATAAGCTTCGCAACTTTTGCTTGCTAACAGAAAAGCCTTGCCACTACCGGAAGTCGCAGACGATGACGTCACATGTTGATGGCTCCTCACATCCTCACATTGATTTTAATGGGAGCCTCCAACAAAAACAGCTATTCGGACCGAGAAAATGAAAATTTCCCCATTAGTTTGAGCGAGGATGAAAGGTTCGTGTTTGAGGATATTGATAGCGACGGACAAGAAAAAAAAAAAAAGTTTAAAAAAAAAACGCGATTGCATTGGGACGGATTCAGATGTTTTTAAACACATGTACTTGGATAATTCTGGGAAATCCCTTATCTTTCTATTGTGTTGCTAGTGTTTTAGTGAGTTTAACAGTACCTGATAGTCAGATGTGTGTGTTCACGGGTGTGTTGACGTCAGTGTCTCAGGGAAGTCGACGGCTGCTTTATGGGCGGCACAAGCTGACCTAAGAAGAGACTTTTTACCACAATTTTCTCACCGAAACCTGCTGGTTGACATTCGGTCGGGATCCATGTTCGCTGTGATCCATAGTAAAGTTTCACCTCTGTGAATTTTAAACAAGGAATCACCGTGTGTTTGTGTGGCTAAAGGCTAAAGCTTCCCAACTCCATCTTTCTACTTTGACTTCTCCAATATCAATTGAACAAATTGCAAAAGATTCAACAACACAGTTCTCCAAAATACTGTGTAATTATGCGATTAAAGCAGACGACTTTTAGCTGTGTGTGTGTGCAGCGCTCATATTTCCTAACAGTCTGTGACGTCAAGCGTACACGTCATCATTACGCGACGTTTTCAAGAAAAAACACCCGGGAAATTTAAATTGCAATTTAGTAAACTAAAAAGGCTGTATTAGCATGTGTTGCAATGTTAATATTTCATCATTGATATATAAACTATCAGACTGCGTGGTGGCTAGTAGTGGCTTTCAGTAGGTCTTTAGGTCGGGGTCTGATCATGACTAGTCATTGATATCGACACCAACATCGCCCCCTTGTGGTGGAAAATTATAACAGTCATAACTTCCTTCCACATGCTCCAATCTTCCTGATTTGTTTTATGGTGGGTGAAGATCATTGTCATTCTACATCCTGTACGCAAATTCAAAATGACATTTTTCATACTCGGCACATTTTCTAACAGAATCTTGTTAATATGCTCAATAAGGTTCTATTCAAATGTAATACAAGTAATACGTAAGACTTTATTTGCACACTTAAGGAGATAAGTTTCCAGGTAAAAAAGATTAATTGTTTATCAATTTATTTACCATGAATTAATTTAGATCCAGAACACACATTGTTATATATCTTATTACATTATAATGATTATTATAATTGAATGTAAGTTTGTGTAAAATATTTTCACACAACAAAGTGTGAATACATGTTATAAAGTGTGGGGTTGAGTTATAATTGATATAATACAATTAGGTATGGCAAATGCATTTTGTTTACTTGCCAACTATTCAAATTATATTTAATATACATATGTATATAATGTCATGTAATATGAATTCAACATTATTTATGTTAAAATAAGACTTTATTTGCTAGCCAGTTCTACTTCTGAGTATTTATTTATTTTGTTATTGAACAATTAAACACACATAAACAATGTTTAGACACATTAAGGTACTTTCAATACAATATGAGTCAATGTTTTTTCAATATTTTACAATATAAAAAACATCACATTAAATCCAATCCTCTTACAAACAAAACCTGTTAAAGAAAGTAAAAGTAAATATGAGAGACCATTCGAATAAGATTAAAATAAAATATATATAAATAAATGATAAACTTAAACTATTTCAGTAAATATAATAAAGGCTTTTTCTATTTTGTACAATCTTCCAAGATTGAATTAATAAATTCAAATCATTAACACAATGATAGAATTTGAATTTCACTTTAAGAAAGAGACTTTTGTGTATGAGAGCAAATATTTCACACTTTTTAAAAATTGATATAAATTCACGACACGATCGGTCCACGCATGCTCGAAGATTACGTCACTTCCTGCATTTACAATTTGTTTTATGTCAGAGTTCGTGCGACATCACGTTCTGTGATATTTGAATGTTTTATTAATGTTTTGTAGGAAAATAGATTATCTAGGAGAAAAAGGGAACCACAATAAAAACACGTGGAATCAGGCAGTAATATCGCTACAATTTCTAACACTTTCACTCTTGTCATTGCAATGAATGTCGCACGGGGGCGCCACTGAACCCCAACATTAAAGCTTTGTTTGATATACTTTGAATTTATTTTTGAAAAAAAAGACATTCTTTTATTTCACAATTTTATTCAAACAAATATTACAGGTTATAAAAGCATGGTAACAGTGACAGCAGGCAATATCTTATATAGAGCTACCTCTTCCACCGCTCAGCTGTGACGTCATTCCCAGCTTCCGGTGTAAACGGAAGACAGCAGAACAGGAGGAGAAGGAGAAAGAAGTGTGCAGGACGCTAATAAGTCAGTTTTATTTGTTATCCAGTTTGAAATATACATCTGTGATTCATTATTTAAGGATAAAGTGGTCTGGATGCGCTAGAAGCACTGTGCCGCTTCTCGTGCTATCTTTGCTTGTTAGTTAGCTTAGCTGGCTATTTAGCTTAGCTTGTTAGCTGCTAACAGAAGACACAGAAGTTATCAACACATCGCTAAGTAGAGATCAAGTGTGAGAGTAAAGTGTTGTGATTGTGTGAAAATGTGCCACAGAAGGATAGCAAAGTATGAGGAGGAACTTTGTCCAACAAAAGAGGAGAAGGAGCGACAACATCAACTACTGGACGCTGTTTTCAAGAAACATCAAGTTGTGTTACACAGAACAGGTTTGTTGACTTCTTACTCTCACATCTTTACTAACTTTATATTTGATGAATAACACTATGCTTAATATATTGTGTATAAGAAGTTGTGTTGTCTTGTGAGGATGATGCATTCCGTCTGCTACTTGCAACGTGGTCTTGCAACCACGTGGTTGTCTGTGTTCTGTGGAATGTAACTACTAAAGATGAGTTACACATCCCAGTCCATTTGTACTACAAACTGTCAGTGGTGGAACAAGTCAGAGATGTGCTGTGGACGAGCTCCATGACATGGCCCCTAAACCCAAATAATAAAGGTAATTCTACCATCATTTTACAACACACACATGCCTTTCTGGGTTTTCTACCAACAATCTCTAAGCAGGTTTTAAAACGTTTGCCAGCCATTTTTGCTGAAATTTTTATTTTCCCGACATTTACTTATTTTCTCACGTTCACCACAGCATCAGCCCGTTCACAGGATGTAGAACAATTATCGAAGGAGATCTGATTTTTTTTAATTTTGCCTGTCATTCACAATCCATATGTAAGACAATAACATGTTTTTATTTTGTATGCATTCTAAGTCCTAAACAAACATTAGCACAATCTTGACTATCCTAATTCTAACAATGGAGTCAATGAGAGCGCCTCTATTCCGCTCACTAATAAGAATTAGTTGATCAATATAATATACCCAGAAGTCATTTTTTTAAATGCTATCTCTTTAAAACATGCTGTAAAAATGCATATCCTCTGGAAATATGTCTTATAATAGCCACAAACTGGAGGATACATTTTAATTAGGACACATTTTAAATAAATAGTGTAAAGGTTTTATGGAATTTTCCAGCGTGTACCCCGCCTTCCGCCCACCTGTGAGTCCAAAAGGGACAAGTGGTAGAACATTGATGGATGGATGGGACATTATAGACAGGGCTCAAATTTTTACTTTTTAAGGTCAAGACAAGTGTTGCCTTAAAGGAGGGTTCATATTTTAGGGCACCAAGGCAAATGCTATTTTATTTCCAGTTTGTTTATTAAATGCAGAATCGCTCACATTTATTTTGTGCAATAAATCTTTATACAATTTTGACCCGTACTTTGGGTCAAAGCATAATAATTGTGTAAATGCATCAATAAGTTCATTACGCTTGTTTAAGGTGCTTTTTTTAAAAAAACCTTTATTTTGTTAGCGCAGTCAGACCTATTATTGTGAAGGGGAAGTGTGTTGCTGTTCTCAGAACGATGTGTGTTGGCGACACTTGCGACTGCTGTCCTGTTTCTACATTATTCCAACATTGATGATGTCGTTCACAACAACACAAGCAGATGAGATGTGTTGTGCATTTATGGATTTTCCCTGCTAGCTTTAGCTTCGTAGTTTAGTCGCTATTTCGAATGACCGCGTGTTTAAAGGATGAATGAGTGGTCCAGAACACATTATTTTCCGGGGGCAGCAGCCTAAGCAGTGAAGCCCAGACTTCCCTCTTCCCAGCCACTTCATCCAACTCCTCCCGGGGGATCCGGAGGCATTCCCAGGCCAGCCGGGAGACATAGTCTTTCCAAAGTGTCCTGGGTCTTCCCCGTGACATCCTACCGAGTGAGGCGTTTGGGTGGCATCCTGACCAGATGGCCAAACCACCTCATCTGGCTCCTCTCCATGTGGAGGAGCAGCGGCTTTACTTTGAGTTATAAATGATAGATGGGTTGTACTTGTATAGCGCTTTTCTACCTTCAAGGTACTCAAAGCGCTTTGACACTACTTCCACATTTACCCATTCACACACACATTCACACACTGATGGAGGGAGCTGCCATGCAAGACGATAAGCAGCACCCATCAGGAGCAAGGGTGAAGTGTCTTGCTCGGGACACAACGGACGTGACGAGGTTGGTACTATGTGGGGATTGAACCAGGGACCTTGGGTTGCGCATGGCCACTCTTCCACTGTGCCACGCCGTCCCTCCTAGGTGACAGAGCTTCTCGCCCTATCTCTAAGGGAGAGCCCCGGCACCCGGCGAAAGAAGCTAATTTTGGCCGCTTGTACCCGAGATCTTGTCTTAACCCAAAGCTCATGACCATAAGTGAGGATGGACCGTAGAGTGACCAATAAAGAGAGTTTTGCCTTCCGGCTCAGCACCTTCTTCATCACAACGGATCGATACAGCGTCCGCATTACTGAAAACGCCGCACCGATTCGCCTGTCGATCTCACGATGCACTCTTCCCTCACTCGTGGACAAGTCTCATAGGTACTTGAACTCCTCCACTTGGGGGAAGATCTCCTCCCCAACCCGGAGATGGCACTCCACCCTTTTCCGGGCGAGAACTATGGACTTGGAGGTGCTGATTCCCATCCCAGTCGCTTCACACTCTGCTGCAAACCGATCCAGTGAGAGCTGAAGATCTTGGCCAGATGAAGCCATCAGGACCACATCATCTGCAAAAAGCAGAGACCTAATCCTGCTGTCACCAAACCAGATCCCCTCAACGCCCTGACTGCGCCTACAAATTATATCCATAAAAGTTACGAACAGAATCGGTAACAAAGGGCAGCCTTGGCGGAGTCCAACCCTCACTGGAAACGGGTCCGACTTACTGCCCGCAATGCGGACCAAGCTCTGACACTGATCGTAGTGGGAGCGGACCGCCACAATAAGACAGTCCCATACACCATACTCTCTGAGCACTCCCCACAGGACTTCCCGAGGGACACGGTCGAATGCCTTCTCCAAGCCCACAAAGCACATGTAGACTGGTTGGGCAAACTCCCATGCACCCTCAAGAACCCTGCCCAGAGTATAGAGCTGGTCCACAGTTCCACGACCAGGACGAAAACCACACTCTTCCTCCTGAATCCGAGGTTCGACTATCTGGCCTAGGCTCCTCTCCAGTACACCTGAATAGACCTTACCGGCAAGGCATTATTTTCCCTGACAAATGTTGCTTCTCCTAAGAATGACATATTGCTCTTACATTGATGTCAATTTCCCTGATATTGTGCAATGAAAAGCAGATTTTGTTATATCAGCCAATTCTGTGACACCGGAAGTCATTGTTGAAATAATATGCTTTATTTTTTGTTGAGTTCAGTGATTATTGATTGGATTATTACTTTGGGAAGGTCAGAGAAGAAGAGTTGTGGTCTTGTGAGAATTTTCTCATAGGTCACCTGCTAATGTTAGCCAAGTTAGCTGCTCATGTGTGTTGGAGTGGAGACGGCTGAGGGGAGTCGTGTATGAAACAAGCTCAGCTTCCTCATGAACATGACATGATGATGTCACATAAGGACTACACGCCTACACTCACACAAGAATGGCAACGTTTGGGCCCCCAGACCCGCTTTATTTTTGTCCTATTGAGGCAGCGCTTTTTTACGCTTTCAGACCAAACGAACAAAAGAAGACCTTTTGTATGCAGTTTGAGAGCCGCAACGGAGAAAATAAACACACAGTGTATCCATGACTGCAAAGTTCATTGAGCGTTTGTGTGATTGATTGACTAATGTTTTAATACCTCTGGACATTGACTTGAAATATTTCTATCCATCACACAAACATGCTTGTGGGGGAGTTTTCTGTGTCTACGTACCTTCCACACATGCGTACACCCACCTGAGTGACATTTGTCCAAGTGGCACCATCCCCACATTTTTCAACCTATTCAAACCATTCCAACATCAACACATTCCACTCATCCTGGACATTCAAACTAACACTTTCCCACGTTCCAAACCAAATTCCGGTTTTCCTGGAAATTTAAACTCTTCAACATTTAAACCATTCCAACATTCAAACTATTCTTACATTCATACTACATTCTGTCAGCATTTCAGTTCAATTTCAGCATTGCAGCATTCACACACAATTCCTTGAACAATTGCCTCATCTACTTATTATTATTATTATTATTATTATTATTAAATGTAGCTTACCATATTGCTGAAAATTTTAACTTCCCCTTGGGGATTAAATAAAGTACCGTATTTCCTTGAATTTCCGTCGGGGTGATAATTATTTTAAAACCTCTTCTCACACCGTCGTTTACCAAAGGCATGCGGTAAAGGCAAGCATGCGCTAATTATTTTAAAACCTCTTCTCACTCCGGCATTTAAAGAAGGCATGCGGTGAAACTAGTCCTGCGCTTAAAAATTTGAGTGTGATGTAAGGATGCCATCATGAAAATCACATTTAATAAAAAAAAACGTTATTATGGTCTTACCTTTACTTATAAATGAAGTCCATGCGCAGTTCCTTCTGATCAAAAGCATCGATAACTTGTTTATAGAAGTCTTCCTTTCTTCAGTTTTAAAAGTTTCTCTGTCTCGATGGAGATTTTCCTTTATTACCTCCTGCTTTGATTGAAAGTCCAGTTTAGAAAACTGTTTTATTTTAGATATGTAATCCTCCATGTTAAAAGTGCAAGCGAGAGGAAAAAATAAACACACGCTGCTCACTCTTGCTGCTTGTTGTCACTTCTTCTGCAGCCGAGTAGTCGCAAGAAGGATCACTAGCGCCCTCTACCACCAGGAGGCGGGAGTCATTTAATGACTCATATTTGACACACGCAGCACGCTGCTTACTGTTCTTTTTAGCATATTCAATAGCTTGGACCTTAAATCCTATTGAATAGCTCTTAATCGTCTTCCCTTTATGCGATTTCAAATTATTGAAATCATTCTCCTCCATTTTGAAAATGATGACAGGTGAAGTGTCACTCGTGACGTGACGAGTTTGACCCGGCGGAAATTCTAGGCATATGCTAATTATTTGGCGAAACGAGTTTGACTCGGCGTTAATCCTGAGCCGGCGGTAATGCTAAGCACGCGCTAAATAGTTTGCGAAACAAGTTTGACCCGGCAATAATTCTAGGCAGGTGCATACTATATACCCGTGAACTGATTTTGATTGAATGTGTGGACTGCAAGAATGATGCCTTCTCAGTTCTCACTCTTAACACAATTTGAGTGTCTAGAAATGCAGTAAATTAATATAATCCATTATTAATAATGTAATCAAGTTATCTTTTGATGGTGTAGTCAGTAATCTGATTACTTCTTCCCAGTTTAACTGTGGTGACACTATCTAAATGAAAGTAAAACAGATGTCATCTTTCTTGGCCAACATGTTGACTGTGTTCATGCTTCTTTTATAACAGACATGTCTCTAAAGATGAATGTGAAACTCACAGTAAATATTGTCCACCAGCAGGGGGAGCTCATCACTAGTACTACTGCGTGGAGGCTGGCATGTGGTACATTATTTCCTGTGTGTGTATGACTTATTCAGAGGGAGAACAGCACACTTTCACGTATGGCGTCTACCATTAAGGATTGCAGGAATTACTTTTAGGATGTTTTTATATGAATAAGGTGGATTGAACGTTGGCCTGGAAAGGCATTCCCCTGAAGGTCTTTTTATGTGTCAGCTGGAAGTACCCTGACTGCTGTGAGGGGAAACTGATGAGATTGTGAGATCATATGTTGGTGCAGGACAATGTCTCATGTGACTGAGTAAAGCTGGACTTTTCTGAAGAATGTTTGTTTTCTCCTGTCCCGTAGACATCGATGAAGAACATCTTCCTCATGAGGAGGAGGAGGAACCACAGTCCCCCCACATACACGAGGAAGAAAAGGTACCACATTCCCAACACATCAAAGAAAAAGGAGAGGAGTCAAAGCCCCCCCACATTAAAGAGGAAGACGAGACGCCACAGACCCATAATGTTAAACTGACCCTTCACATCAAAGGGCAAGCGGAGGACCCACTCATCTTACACATCAAAAAGGAAGAGGAGGACCTACTGACCCCTTACTTTAAGGAGCAAAAGAACCAGCTGATCCCTCACATTAAAAGGAAAGAGGAAGAAGAGGACCAAGAGCCGCCGCACATTAAAGAGGAAGAGGAGGAAGAGGGCATCAGTCAGCCTAAATGGTTGGAGGAGTTCCCAGTGACTGGTGTCCCTGTGAAGAGTGAAGATGATGAGGTGAAAGGTGAAAGTGAGGAGAGGGGAGGGGGGGAGCCTCCAAGCAGCAGCTCAACACAACACATGACAACAGAAGCTGATGGAGACCACTGTGGAGGATCACAAGCAGACAAGCTCTTAGCTCCACTATCAGATAGTGAGGACACAACGTCACACTCTCCTGACACTGATGATGAAGACTCTAAAGATGATAAGACATGTCACACTGACAACACTCACTTCACATCTTCTCACTCTCACAAAACCTTTAAATATCCTAGTCTTCTGAAAAGACACATGAGAACACACACTGGAGAAAAACCTTTTTCTTGTTCACTCTGTAGTAAAGGTTTTACACAAAGTATCCATTTGAAAATACACATGAGAACACACACTGGTGAAAAACATTTTTCCTGTTTAATCTGTGGTAAAGGTTTTACAGAAAGTCAGAGTTTGAAAGTACACATGAGAAGACACACTGGTGAAAAACCTTTTGTTTGTTCAATCTGTGGTAAAGGTTTTACTAGCAGTCAATGTTTGAAAAGACACACAAGAACACACACTGGTGAAAAACCTTTTCCCTGTTCAATTTGTGGTAAAAGTTTTAGAGAAAGTCGCAATTTGAAAGTACACACGAGAACACACGCTGGTGAAAAACCTTTTCCCTGTTCAATTTGTGGTAAAAGTTTTATAGAAAGTCAGAATTTGAAAAGACACATGAGAACACACACTGGTGAAAAATCACATTCCTGTTGAATCTGCAACAGAAGCTTTTGTGACCGATCAAGCCTTGTAAGACACACGAGAAGACACCCAGGAGAGAAAGTGTTGAGTTGCAGTGTGTGTGGTGAAAGATTGTCTTCTAAGTACCAGTGTAAGAAACACAAGTGTGCTGGTGAGAACAGCAGCAGCAAATGAAACTGCAGGATTTGAAATAAACTGTCCAGACTTTCATTTTGACTTTCTAACAACATCAGCACATATAACATGTGTGACATTGTTGTTTGTCTAACAATATGTTTTATATGCTTCTACATTTATAGATTAGATATTTTATATTAGTGCTTTTTTCAGTCAAGCACATACATTAATATGCAATATTGTGTACTCTTATTATAAAATGGACAGAACAATTTAAGTAAAAAGGTGGGAGTAAACAGTACGGGAAATATTTTACATGCAATAAACATTTTATGTGTGTGTGTGTATATATATTCTGTATATTCAACATATAATTTTAGACTTATTCATATGAAATATGAAATTATTACATATTTGTATTTGTAATTGTTAATAATCCCATAGATTATCACCTTTATATGATATACATATGTACTGGTTCACATCTGAAACATCTTCTGGACCACTTCAGGAAGCATATTATTAATTATTTTATACATCGTTTAAACAATACAATTTTAAAATGTGTGACTTTTTGAATCATCTGTTGGGTCTCTTTAATCTATTTTATTCATTGTATTTTTTACTCTGTATTATGATGATTGTGTTGTGATTGTTATATATGTATGTCCCCAGACCTTTATGCAGTATAAAAGTGAGAGAAAATGGCAGATTTATTTGTGGAAGGATGGCTAAGTTTTTACATTTGTGGATATATTAAATAAATTAAGTATTGTGTTTTAAATGTTTTTTAGGTTTTTTGCTTTATTTTAACATCCCCAAAACATCAATATCAGTCAAAGTTTGGAGTGTCAGGCAAAAGCCAATATTGTACATCATCCCACTTTGCATACATTCATAAAATAAACTGTTTATTTTGTTTCCCTATCACAAAAACGAACAAGTGTTGTCTTCAATTGCAAAAGAACATTGTAAAAATAATTTCAAGTGGTTAATTCCGTTTTTTTTTTTCTTAAATTAACTCCTTTGCCTTAGGAAGCATGCAAACTTTCAAGTTATGAGTATTTTTTGTTCCAGAGAAAATACAGTAAAACAGAAATAGTAAATAATTTAAAAAGATAATATGCAGCAAGTAGAATATTTTTAAAGAAAAAGCCTTTATCAATTTTGTAATATTTTTTTATTCACAGGTCGTACTTAATAAAATCTTCAAATATTGAAATATTTTGTATCACTCAATAAGTGCATCAGCGACCAAATGCCTTTTTCAAACCATTGCTGTTCAAAGATGGATTTGTTTCTCATTTTAATATAAGAACAATTCCATAGTGGAGTATTGTGTGTGATGAAGTTGTGTTTGTAAATTAGTTTCCAGTACAACAACACTTGCTGGTAGGGATGGGTACTGTTCACTTCTAATTCCATGTTTTATGTGTTATATATGTCAATATATTGTGTGTTTGTATTTTGCCAACATGGTAGAATCACACGATAGGCAGGTTGTATCATGTTTTTCTGTCACCTTGAGGAAATGGCATAAAGAGGAAGATGACAATATAATGTCACTTGGACAATGATGTACAGAACAGAGGAGATTTAGTTCATTTTTATTTTTGCTTTTAGGTGAATATTTTTTTTTTATTATTTCACAAAACTTCTCCATTACCCAGCTCTGGATTTCTGGTAGCTGGTTAAAAAGAGATGGAAGTGGATATATGGAGGGGATGTATGAGGAAGGTATGGACGTGGATAGGAACAGAGGGGAGAGAGGAAAGAAGCGGAGAGGAGGTCATGAAGGAAAGTAGCGCACTAAAAGAGTAGAAAGGAGGAAAAATATTATGGTTGATAATTGCAAGATTATATATACATTGAAGTCAGATGAAGACATGAAGGATATTAGTTTGATGACACTGGTTAATGGATGAAAGAAGGACATTGGAGAGGTGGAGATGGCCACGTGTTACGATTCATTTGTTGTTTGATTTTGTGTATTTTCTTATTATGTTTGGACTCCGCCGATCCCATTGTTTGAGCACTTCCTTGTTTGTTTTTGTCACCATGGCTACTTCATTCGCTCCACCTGCTCTTACTTTCGGACGCACACCTGCTTTTGATTGTTGTGTTAGTATTTAAGTCCGCCTGCTACCTGAATTCATTCTGGACGTTTTGCTTGCTCAATGCAACAGTTAGGTTGTTTCCTCCCGAGCCTTTTGTTTGTTTCCTCGCTAAGTTTTAGCTTAGCCTCTGCGCGCTCGGCTCGCGCTGCTTTGGACTTTGAACTCAACCCTTGCTAACATTAGCATTTTACTTCCCGTGCTTTGGCGCACCTTTATTTTACCCTTTTGTCATGTTATTTTGGATTTCTATATTAGAACCAGTTCCTACCTTCATCCTGCTTGCTCCGGGTCCTTTGGCATCAAGAGGTGGCCCTCCTCCCACATCCACGATGCGACCACACCGTAACAGAGGGTGTGTGAAGTGTAAATAGTGACAGGTTGTAGAACATGTTTAAATGCAATGTGAATACTAAAGACCTGAAAAGCTCTAGAAATGCCAGTGCAGTCTCTAAACGTTTTGACTCGAGGGCCACAATTGGATAATATATATATATATATATATATATATATATATATATATATAATATTCCACAGAACTCAGCAAGCACATTTGGAACCTCAAACACAATAATGTTGAATATTCAATAACATGGCAAACTCTTGCATCCAGCACACCTTACAACAGTGGTAATAAAAGATGCAACCTATGCTTGAAAGAGACACTGTTTATTATACATCACCCAGACCCGTCATCACTCAACAAGCACAGTGAAATCATCTCAGCATGCCGTCACAGACGGAAACACCTCCTAGGTAACACATGAGCCAATCACCACACCCTACGCCTGCCTGTACCCACCCACTCTGTGCCCTATATAAACCATTGTATGTGAATGCTTCCATTAAAATCTCCTGATGATTGAGGGAACCCCTCATGAAACACTTCTGTAGAGATGAAGTAGTCTTGTGATTTTTCCCACACCTACATATTGCGCTCTACCACGGGCACTATTATCTGGATAATCCAATCAAGATATGTATATGTCCCCACCTTCTACCATTCTAGTCACGTCCGTTGTGTCCTTAAGCAAGACACTTCACCGTTGCTCTTGATGGATCCTGGTTAGCGCCTTGCATGGCAGCTCCTGCCATCAGTGTGTGAATGTGTGTGTGAATGGAGAAATACTATCAAAGCGCTTTGGGCTCCTTAAAAAGAGGTAGAAAAGTGCTATACAAGTACAAACATTTACCATATATATATATATATATATATATATATATATATATATATATAAATCCCATACATGTGTATATTCATGTATATATACACATATATTGATATACTATACATAATATTAACGGGACGGTGTGGCGTTTCCAGTGAGGGTTGGACTTTGTCACCCATCCTGTTCAACACTTTCATGGGCATAATTTCTAGGCGCAGTCAAGGTGTTGAGGGGATCTGGTTTGGTGGCTGCAGGATTAGGTCTCTGCTTTTTGCAGATGATGTGGTCCCGATGGCTTCATCTGGCCAGGATCTTCAGCTCTCACTGGATCGGTTCACAGCCGAGTGTGAAGCGACTGGGATGGGAATCAGCACCTCCAAATCCGAGTCCATTGTTATCATTCGGAAGAGGGTGGAGTGCCATCTCCAGGTTGGGGAGGAGACCCTGCTCCCAAGTGGAGGAGTTCAAGTACCTTGGAGTCTTGTTCACGGTGTGGCGTCTTCAGTAATGCGGACGTGGTGAAGAAGAGCTTTGCCTTCCGGCTCAACTCTCAATTTACTGGTCGATCTACGTTCCCATCCTCACCTATAGTCATGAGCTTTGGGTTAGGACCAAAAGGAAAAGATCACGGGTAAAAGTGGTCAAAATGAGTTTCCTCCACCGGATGGCGGGTCTCTCCCTTAGAGATACGGTGAGAAGCTCAAAGTAAAGCTGCTGCTCCTCCACATGGAGAGGAGCCAGATGAGGTGGTTTGGGCATCTGCTCAGGATGCCACCGAACGTCTCCCTATGGAGGTGTTTTGGGCACATCAAACCGGTACAATGTAAAAAAAAAAGTTGAGAAAACACACATTTTCAAGGTAACTTGATGCAACAAGATTTTTGCGTTTTACTATTGTTGACTTAACTAAGATTTACAAGTTGAGATAAGAGTTATGTCAACTCAGATCTTCTTGTTCACCAAATTATTATATTTACGTCGGACCAACAATAAAGTTCATGCTTCAATTCCATATATTTTTACCTTCAACTAACTCATTTATTCTTGTTGAACTTTGACTACTGTTCTTGACTTAACTAAGATTTCAAAGTTTAGATAAGAGTTTTACCAACTCGATCTTGTTCACCAAATTATTATATTCACGTCGGACCAACAATAAATTTCATGCTTCAATTCCATGTATTTTCACCTTCAACTAACTCGGAAATTCTTGTTACTTCAGTTAGTAAAATTCCTTTACAAGTCAAGTAACATTTATGTTGCGATAATTTTTTTTTTAAATGCTGAATGAATAAATAAAATAAAGAGCAGACATCAAAATATATCCAAAACCTTGTTTATTTCTCATTTAGAAACATGTTTAACATAAGGGTTCAATTGGGTGTGTCAGAGACCTTGACACTTTCCCAGCTATTTTCTTTAAAGTGAATAAACCAGCTAAGAAAGTTAAAAGCTAAGAAATAAATGCTTTTACAGCAGCCAGGCAATATAATTGTGTAATGATTTGATGATAGAATTATCATCATAGATAGAGAAAATGTGTTTAGTAAATTAGAAGAGTTGACAAACTTGATCAGTTGACAGTGAATATGCACCTCTTGTCAACCTCACTTAAATGTAAAGAAAAAGATATATCTACATTTAAGTGAGATTCACAAAATACCAATATGCTACATAACAAATGGCAGTACCGAGTTCTGGCGGGTTATGTGGCATAATGGCGTTTTGTGAATCTCACTCAATTTTAAATACATTTTGAAAAAAAAAAAAAATTCAAAAAATGGTGTATCTCACTTAATTGTAAATACATTTTGAAAATAAATATAATTGTTTTCCGTGTGGCCTTGCATGTTTTAAATCACTGGCCGTGAAGTTTTATATGAGCACCAACCACAACGCACTCGAACAGGCAGAAAACATAGGTTGGCTTCCACATTAAGAGTCACAGCAAAAGCTTTGTTTTCAGAGACCTTGTCCGCTGAGAGCACTGAGAGCCCATCCATCCATCCATTTTCTACCACTTATTCCCTTTTGGAGTCACGGGGGGCGCTGGCGCCTATCTCAGCTACAATCGGGCGGCAGGCAGGGTACACCCTGGACAAGTCGCCACCTCATCGCAGGGCCGCACTGAGAGCCAAGCTGGAAAAAGATAGACTGAATTGCTTCAAAGGTGTACGTCATCTCCTTTGGATAATCAATGTTGATGGCATACAGTAGGCCAAAGAGGTATGCAAAGGCGGTACCGAGGTCTGGCAGGTCATGTAGCACCATGGAACCTTCCAACACAAGTTGGGTGATACAGCAGGATCATCTTCTTCAAGGATTGTAAGGATGCCAACAGACATGCCTCTGAGCACTCTTTCTTCAGGGTCACTTTCCTGAGGGTAAGTAACACATGCATGATTGAGTGTTAGGTCCAACAAAAGGATGTCATTGTGTGGATCTTCTGGGAACGATTACAATTTTACAATGTTCAAAAAAATGGAAAAAACCCTTAAATTACTTTCAAATGAACATTAACCATTAAATATTTAAAAAAAATTGGGGCAAGAACTTTTCTTTATGGTTAAATGCTTTGGCTAAAGAATATGACATTTGGGCATTCAAAAACAAATCTGGGCACAAAATGAAATCTACACAAAGTGTATTATGCATAAAATCTTTGTCATCAGCTATGAGATCCTACTCCATTCATCCATCCATTTTGTACCGCTTATTCCCTATGGAGTCGCGGGGGTTGCTGGTGCCTATCTCAGCTACAATCAGATCCTACTCAAAATGTTAAAATAGTAATAGTTTTTTAGCTTGTTGCTCCACTCTCTGGTTCAAGGCAAGGCAACAGAAATCATTCATTTTAACTGTTTGTGCATTTTGGAAGGAATAGGCGAAGATTGTTCATCGCAAGTAAGCTTAGCTCAAAAACTAGCAGTCAATTGTAAGTGTTAGTATGCCGCCGCCGACTGTGAGCCAGGGTGAATTTAGTTTATATTCAACAGACATTCATCAGCAATGTCGTTTTCTCTTCTGCAACTTAAAACTAACAGCATGTAGTCGGAATAGAGTTGTAAAGTTTATCTTCTGACTGTTGGCGAAGGCAGGCTACCAATAGACTACCAGTATTTGAGCTAATCTAACAAGCGATGAGGAAACATTGGCTGATTCTTCTTCAAAAATACATCCACAGTTAAAGGAATGGTTTCTATCGACGGATCTTAAACCAGAGAGCAGGGCAACAAGCTAGAATATGAAAATGTTGAACTATTCCATTGAAGCTACATTAGGCCAAATTACTTTTAATTTTCAAGTAAATGTCCTATTATTATTATTACTTACCAAATGCTGCAGGAAAAACGTATGTGACAAACTCCCAGCCGTCCTCGTGTGGGTTGCTGTGACATTGAACACACGACGCATCGTAGCAGGTTTGATTCCCATTTATTGGTTCAAACAACCTTTCTTCGGGCCAGTCGGGCGCACCCATTTCTAGTGCGCCGGCACCTCTTCCTGGTCGCTCTGCACCCTTTGGTGCTCGCCTGCTGCGTCTGTGGCGGGGACTCGTTGCGGACTGCTCTCTGTCGTCGGGCTCGTGGTCGGGCTGCCGTGGTTTCCTTTCCTTTCCTGTCTTCCCTCTCGCAATCGTGCCCCCTTCGCCTCTCTTAAAGTCTAGGAGCAGATGCGCAGATTGTGAGCAGATGTGTGTCCTACGCAGCTGACTCCGATGGCCGTCCTCCTGCCGCTCCGCGTGCGTCACGCCGCATGCCCCGCCTCCTGGCCTTCATCTTGGTCCAGAACGCCTCTGTCCGCCCGCTGTCGGCCCGTCGGCTGCGTCTCTCCACACTTAGTTGTGTCGTCCCAGACAAAAACGGGGAGGCATCTCAGTGATGTCATCTTTCGGTGAGACACAATGTCTGATGTCTATAGAGTATACAGTGGAAGACATAAGCATGTACATTAGTGAAGCGCCATAGTGGATTTATACAAATGGCAAAATCAAAAGTTGTTTTTAGTAATGACCAGTAGACCGCAAGTCTGACCAGTAGCATGCTCAAGAAAAGGGAAAAAAAACACTTCAAGCCTTCAGACTAAAGCATTTTGTACTTTTGCAAATTAAACATTGTTATAATTATCAAATAGCACAAACTAAGAACATATAGCAATGACTGATAAGATCCATTTTACTGACACATGTCCATCACTTACTTGTTCATCAAGCTTATCCAGGAAGTCTTCTATCTGCTGACCAATAGCTTCCTTTCTAGCCCGGTACAGTCTGAGCAGGCGAGCCACATAATTCTCAAGGCACTCATTGAAAGTCTTCAGGAGGTCTTTGCTGGTGATGACATGACATTTTTCAGATATCTGAAAAACACAATCAGCGGAGCAATGGCATTTAACTTTAATCACAATGTGAGCTTTTGACTTGAAATTTCAGGGCTGATGGTATAGTGGGGTGCTTTATGTTGGAGGAGCATGTAGTGGAGTGGGAGGGCAGGTATAGTGCAGTGTGTCAATAAATGTGTACACTCCTACACCTATTCCATACAGTGCAATGAACATATAAGTACCACAGTTAATAAATAAATGACAGCCATACCTCTTGATTGGAGCTTTCCAATTTGCAATATTTGCACTGCATTCAATCCTCCCCTGAAACACAAGAAACGTGAAATGGAAATATTTAGTTTCACTAAAAGCATTTAGCTGCAGACAATAATCCATTTTTTTCCCACCACCTCTATCTTCAACAGATACTTCATACACCTTATATTACATATAAATAATATAGGCTACACCACACAGACATGCTACACTTACCACTTACTTTGTCTACATATTCATGGTAAGTACTCAAATACATGTTAACTTTACTCAACAGGTCTTACAGGTAAGTATTAGCAAGTAATATTAGCTATGGAAATACTGTGTTTAGTGTAGAGTCACCCCTTTGAACATAAGTGTGCCACGATCCGTGGTCCGGATCATGTTTTGTTTAGTTATGCTCGGTTAGTTTTGGACTTCTTTTAGTTCCTGGTTGGACTTCCATGTTTGTTCTGTCTCCATGGCTACCTCATTTGTTCCACCTGCACTGACCGTTTGACGCACACCTGTTTATGATTATTGTTTCTGTATTTAACCAGACTGAATAATTGTATTAACGTGTCTTAATACTCTCTTGTTCTCAGTGGATCTGCTTTTCCAGCAGGGCACAGACTTGTGGAAGTGAATTACAGTGAGCCGTTTGGGACGGGAGAACAAAAATAAATAGGCGGTCAATAGTAGAACAACCCGTTGGCTAAAAAAAAAAAATGGCCTTTACATGGTTGACTATCTTGAAAATATAGAGAAATAAAGGGCGGCGGTGTTAATTGTTACGCCTACGTTACACTCACGTCTCTCTCTCGCCCACCATGAATTGATTAACGTGGACCCAGACTTAAACAAGTTGAAAAACTTATTGGGGTGTTACCATTTAGTGGTCAGTTGTACGGAATATGTACTGTGCAATCTGTGAATAAAAGTTTCAATCAATCAATCAAAACCGTGTGAATTCCTAGTCGACTAATCACGGCAGCACTAGTACCCACAACACATTTGAACGGGGGGGATATCCCCGGCCTACGGCTAGAGCAGAGGTGTCAAACTCACTTTAGATCGGGGGTTACATGGAGAAAAATTGCCGGACTGGTAAAATCACAGCACGATAACTTAAAAATAAAGACAACTTCAGACTATTTTTCATTGTTTGAAAATAGAACAAGTGTAAAAAGTTTTTTTTTACACTGACATGCTGTGGTTAATCATTTTGTTTGTTGTTATTTATATTTTCTGAATACATTATGTGATAATGTTCATCAGTCAACTCATTGGTGTCTTTCAAGATAAAACAAATTATATCAAAGTCAAATTACAGGATGTTATTCGTGTAGTTTGCTCATTTTCCTCGACTGATGTACTAACATCATGTGCTTTATTTTGTACATATGTTGCATCAACTACAAAGAATTGCTATTGCAACATCCAGTGGACACATTTAGAACAGCTGTTTCTTTCATTTAAAAATGTCAGGTACATTTTTATACTTTAACTCATCCTGCGGGCCGGATACAATTTGTTAGCGGGCCTTAAGCGGCCCTCGGGTCGGACATTTGACACCCCTGGGCTAGAGCATTCTGGCGGGATAATAATTAGCTTAGCTCTTCCGTCAATACACACTGCTCATTCAGCATCCCAAAATATTTAGCCGGTTCATCATTCACACAGTTTGTTATGTCCACAATGTCTTAAGCATACATAGCTACAAACACGGATTAGCCTGGTTTGGACCCACACAGAAAGTGATCAGCTTTACATGTAGCAGTCATTGCTAACGGCGACCGCCATCTTGGGCATTGAAGAGGCCACACACACACACGACAGACGCTTAACCACGGTCATGACTTAATGTCGCTGGCAAAATAAACTGAAATAAAAACATAAGTGATGTATATTACACAGGTGTCGATTATAAACAGGGTATCTGTTGTTCACTGTCTCTGCTCCGGTGGCTCTCTCTCTCTCTCTCTCTCTCTCTCTCTCTCTCTCTCCATATATATATATTTATATATATTTATTTATACACTAAACATGTATTTAATATTTATACACTAAACACATTTTTTAATATTCATATATTAAACAGTTGTTTAATTAATACTTATACACTAAACATGTAAAGGAGGAATTGGAAGTCTGGGACACTAAATAAGGCACACTTGGAAGTAATGAAGATCTTTGTGTGTGCAGTTGCAGCAGAAGTCCACAGGAGGGCGCACGTTCCCTCTTAATAATTCTGGTCTCTATCTCTCTATCTCTCTCTGTCTCTCTCCCTTTCTCTCTCTCTCTTTCCCTCTCTCTTTCTCTCTCTCTCTCTCTATATATATATATATTTATATAAATATTTATTTATAAACTAAACATGTATTTAATAATTATACACTAAGCACATTTTTTAATATTCATATATTAAACAGTTGTTTAATTAATACTTATACACTAAACATGTAAAGGAGGAATTGGAAGTCTGGGACACTAAATAAGGCACACTTGGAAGTAATGAAGTTCTTTGTGTGTGCAGTTGCAGCAGAAGTCCACAGGAGGGCGCACGTTCCCTCTTCATAAGTTTGGTTTTCTCCCTCTCTCTCTCTCTCTCTCTCTCTCTCTCTCGCTCTCTCCCTCTCTCTCTCTAGCGTGCTCTCCCCCCAGTCCTTGTCTAGTTTTATCAGCCAGCCCTATTGGCCATTTTCCTACTTTTTTAACATCAGTCATGTGTCTATCATTATATATATTGTATTGTTTTACAGCCCAGCCCTATGTATTTTTTTCAAATGACTATTTTTTTAATTGGTTTCGATTTGATGTCTTTTGCAATATATATTGACATTGTTTGATCGCCCAGCCCTATCGGCTTTTTTCCATTTTTTTGTATTTTTTCTATCTATGTGTGATGCTATTAAATTGATATATCGGTGTCAGCCAGCGATCCTTGGTCCGCTTCCGATGGTGCGGAGGCTTGGAGGCGTGTGTGGACTAATGGAGGGGGTGTTTCCACCAGGCGTGTATGGAGGCCTATTTCATTCAGGGGAGGAGCCAGAAATGATGACGTAAGAAGCCCCGTGACCGCTTCAGGAAGCAGTACAGATTTGCCGGGAAATTCGACAACTTATAAACCGCCCAAGCTCCATCGAAAATGTTGTCTTTTGAGTCTTGTGGTCAGTTGGGAATATGGAGAGAGAATAAAAACAGTTTTTTAAATGCCACTAGAATCAGGGGGGTCCTTTTTTTTTCTTTTTTTCTTCTTTGTCATGAAAAAGGGAG
This sequence comes from Nerophis ophidion, assembly GCF_033978795.1. Classification (NCBI taxonomy): domain Eukaryota; kingdom Metazoa; phylum Chordata; class Actinopteri; order Syngnathiformes; family Syngnathidae; genus Nerophis; species Nerophis ophidion. The sequence continues at coordinate 326,440 of NW_026907003.1, read as the reverse complement.
GTTTTTGTGGTTAGTGCACTAATTGTAAGTGTATATTGTGTTTTTTTTGTTGATTTAAGAATTTTTTTTTTAATAAAAAATTCTTCTGCGGCCCGGTACCAATCGGTGGTTGGGGACCACTGCTGTACATCATTGTCCAAGTGACATTATATTGTCATCTTCCTCTTTATGCCATTTCCTCAAGGTGACAGAAAAACATGATACAACCTGCCTATCATGTGATTCTACCATCCATCCATCCATTTTCTACCGCTTATTCCCTTTCGGGGTCGCGGGGGGCGCTGGCGCCTATCTCAGCTACAATCGGGCGGAAGGCAGGGTACACCCTGGACAAGTCGCCACCTCATCGCAGGGCCAACACAGACAGACAGACAACATTCACACTCACATTCACACACTAGGGACCATTTAGTGTTGCCAATCAACCTATCCCCAGGTGCATGTCTTTGGAAGTGGGAGGAAGCCGGAATACCCGGAGGGAACCCACGCATTCACGGGGAGAACATGCAAACTCCACACAGAAAGATCCCGAGCCTGGATTTGAACCCAGGACTGCAGGAACTTCGTATTGTGAGGCAGACGCACTAACCCCTCTTCCACCGTGAAGCCCCATGTGATTCTACCATGTTGGCAAAATACAAACACACAATATATTGACATATATAACACATAAAACATGGAATTAGAAGTGAACAGTACCCATCCCTACCAGCAAGTGTTGTTGTACTGGAAACTAATTTACAAACACAACTTCATCACACACAATACTCCACTATGGAATTGTTCTTATATTAAAATGAGAAACAAATCCATCTTTGTACAGCAATGGTTTGAAAAAGGCATTTGGTCGCTGATGCACTTATTGAGTGAGAAAAGTATTTTGTTATTTGTAGATTTCATTAAGTACAACCTACAAACAGACAAAATATTTTAAACAATTATAAAGGCATTTGTTCAAAATATTGTAATTCCAGTAAATATATATATATTTTTTTTAATTATTTACCATTTCTTCTTTATTGTATTTTCTCCGGAACAAAAAAATAAAACTCATAATTTGAAAGTTTCCATTCTTCCAAACGCCAAGGAGTTAATTTAAGGAAAAAATTTAAAATAATTTTTAAGATGTTGTTTTGCAATTGAAGACAACACTTGTTCGTTCTGTGATAGGGAAACAAATTAAACTTTTTTTTTTCATGAATGTATGCAAAATAAAGCTCTGTGAGATGATGTACAATATTGGCTTTTGCCTGACATTCCAAACTTTGATTGATATTGTTTTGGGGATGTTAAAAAAGAAAGAAAGAAAAAAAAAGGTAAAGAATGTTTAAAACACAATAGTGGGGATTTTTTTTTTAACCCACAAATGTATGTTAGTAAAAACAAAACATCCTTCCACAAACAACTCAGCCATTTTCTCTCACTTTTTATTGCATAAACGTACAAGTACATACATATTAAGTTAAAGTATAAAAAAATCACAACACAATCATCATATTACAAAAGAGAGTAGTAAAGATGATTAATAAAATGGATTATAGAGACCCAACAAATGATTCATAAAGTCACACATTTTAAAATTGTATAAAAGACAACTGTTCAAATGATGTATAAAGTAAATAATAATATGCTTCCTGAAGTGGTCCAGAATATGTTTCAGATGTGAACCAGTACATATGTATATCATATAAAGGTGATAATCTATGGGATTATCAACAATTACAACTACAAATAAGTAATACTTTTATATTTCAAACTGTCTAATCTATAAATGTAGAAGCATATTGAACAGAATGTTAGACAAACAACAATGTCACACATGTTATATGTGCTGATGTTGTTAGAAAGTCAAAATGAAAGTCTGGACAGTTTATTTCAAATCCTGCAGTTTCATTTGCTGCTGCTGTTCTCACCAGCACACTTGTGTTTCTTACACTGGTACTTAGAAGACAATCTTTCACCACACACACTGCAACTCAACACTTTCTCTCCTGGGTGTCTTCTCATGTGTGCTACAAGGTTTGATCGTCAACAAAAGCTTCTGTTGCAGATTGAACAGGAATGTGATTTTTCACCAGTGTGTGTTCTCGTGTGTACTTTCGCATATGTACTTCTTGTAAAACCTTTACCACAGGTCGAACAGGAAAAAGGTTTTTCTCCAGTGTGTGTTCTCTTGTGTCTTTTCAAATTATTACTTTGTGCAAAACCTTTACCACAGATTGAACAAGAAACGTTTTTTTCACCAGTGTGTTCTCATGTGTACTTTCAAATTTTGACGTTGTGTAAAACCTTTACCACATATTGAACAAGAAAAAGGTTTTTCTCCAGTGTGTGTTCTCATGTGTACTTTCAAATCGTGACTTTGTGCAAAACCTTTACTACAGAGTGAACAAGAAAAAGGTTTTTCTCCAGTGTGTGTTCTCATGTGTACTTTCAGACTACAATGGTATTAAAAGGTTTTGTGAGAGTGAGAAGATGTGAAGTGAGTGTTGTCAGTGTGACATGTCTTATCATCTTTAGAGTCTTCATCATCAGTGTCAGGAGAGTGTGACGTTGTGTCCTCACTATCTGATAGTGGAGCTAAGAGCTTGTCTGCTTGTGATCCTCCACAGTGGTCTCCATCAGCTTCTGTTGTCATGTGTTGTGTTGAGCTGCTGCTTGGAGGCTCCCCCCCTCCCCTCTCCTCACTTTCACCTTTCACCTCATCATCTTCACTCTTCACAGGGACACCAGTCACTGGGAACTCCTCCAACCATTTAGGCTGACTGATGCCCTTTTCCTCCTCTTCCTCTTTAATCTGCGGCGGCTCTTGGTCCTCCTCTTCCTCTTTGAAGTAAGGGGTCAGTGGGTCCTCCTCTTTATTTTTGATGTGTAAGTTCAGTGGGTCCTCCGCTTGCCCTTTAATGTGAAGGGTCAGTTTAACACTATGGGTCTGTGGCGTCTCAACTTCCTCTTTAATGTGGGGGGACTGTGGTTCCTCTTCCTGCTCACGAAAAATATGTTCTTCGACATCTACGGGACGGGAGAAAACAAACATTCTTGATAAAAGTCCAGCTTTGCTCAGTCACATGAGACATTGTCCTGCACCAACATATGATCTCACAATCTCATCAGTTTCCCCTCACAGCAGTCAGGGTACTTCCAGCTGACACATGAAGAAGACATTCAGGGGAATGCCTTTCCAGGCCAACAACCAATCCTCCTTATTCATATAAAAACATCTTAAAAGTCATTCCTGCAATCCTTAATGGTAGACGCCATACGTAAAAGTTTGCTGTTCTCTCTCTGAATAAGTCATACACACACAGGAAATAATGTACCACATGCCAGCCTCCACGCAGTAGTACTAGTGATGAGCTCCCCCTGCTGGTGGACAATAATTACTGTCATTTTCACATTCATCTTTAGAGACATGTCTGCTCTAAAAATAGCATGAGCATAGTCAACATCCATCCATCCATTTTCTACTGTACTGTTCGAGGTCAAGCATGTTGGCCAAAAAAGATGACATCTGTTTTGCTTTCATTTAGATAATGTCACCACAGTTAAACTGGGAAGAAGTAATCAGATTACTGACTACTCCTTCAAAAGATAACTTGTTTACCTTATTAATAATAGTAATATTGAATTAATTTAAAGTGTTTCTAGACACTCAAATTGCGTTGCAGTGAGAACTGAGAAGACATCATTCATGCAGTCCACCCACTCAATGTGGTAAGCTACATTTAATTATTATAATAATATTAAGTAGATGAAGAAATTCCTGAAAGAATTGTGTTTGAATGCTCCAATGCTGAAGCTGAACTGAAAAGTTGACAGAATGTAGTATGAATGTAAGAATAGTTTAAATGTTGAAGAGTTTGAATCTCGGGAAAACTGGGATTTTTTTAAGTTCTCAAACCAACATGCTTTTTTTGTCCTGACTCAGAGGAATGTTTTGACAGTGGAACGGTTGAAATGGGTTGAACAATGTGAAAGGAGTCATTGCACTAAAGAAGGTTGGAAATAAGGTTAGAAAAAACTGGGAATTCCTGGAAATTTGTCGAATGTGGAAAACTAGTTGTTTGTATTTCCAGGATGAATTGAATGTGTTGAAGGTAGAATGGTTTGAAACATGTGGGAATTGTGGAAATTTGAAAAATGGATAGTTATTTTTAAATGGGGAAAAATGTCCCTAAAAACTGGGAATTCCAGACAATTTCTTTTAATAAGTGTTGAAAGGGAGCACACAATTCCTGAACACACTGAATATTTTGAAGTTGGAACGGTTTGAATCAGATGAAAAATGTGGGAGTTGTGGAACTTTTATTTTATTCCTTTCAATAGGAATTTCATATAAATTTTGGAGAATTTCGGGGAAAGCAGGAATTTTTTCACAAATGCTAAAAAATGTGAATGTTCTGAATGAGTTGAAATGGTTGGTGTTAGAATTTTTCAGATCGGTTGAGAAATGTTGAAGTCGTAACATTTTTGATTGAGAAATGGTTTTATGGAATTCCTTGAATTTCGGGAAAACCGGGATTTTTCCAATTTAAAAAACACATTTGTTTTCTGTCCTGATTAAGAGAAATTATTTGGCGGTGGAACGGTTGAAGTGGGTTGACAAATTTTATATTTTCAATTTCCAGAATTAGTGGAATATGTTGCAGGTGGAATTGTTTGAATTGGTTGAAAAATGTGGAAATGGTGGCACTTTGAAAAATGGCTAATTCATTTTGAATGGGGAAAAATGTCACGCAAAACGTGGAATTCTGGCAATTTTTGGAATTTGTCAAGGAAACCCTGTGATTACCGAATAGGCTGAACAGTTTGAAGTTGGAACGGTGTGAATCGGATGAAAAATGTTTAGTTGGGGAACTTTGAAAAATGTACCATTATTTTCAATGACAATTTCATGAAAATTTTGGAAATTTGGGAAAAGCAGAATTCTTTTAGAAAATGCTAAAATATGTGAATGTTCTGAATGAGTTGGAATTTTTCAAATCGGTCAGTAGTAACTTTTTTTTGTTGAGAAATAGTATGATAGAATTCCTGGAATTTTGGGAAAACCAGGAATTTTTCCAGAGAAAAAAACAACTTTGTTTTTTGTCCTCTTTAAGAGGAATGATTTGCTGGTGGAACGGTTGAAGTGGGTTGAAAAATGTGGTCGACACAAAAAAGGGTGAAGAAAGGGATTGAAAAAAATGGGAATTTTGGGTATTCTTCAAAATGTTTTGAACTTGGAAAAATGATAGTTTGAATGTCCAGGTTTAGTGAAACATGTTGAAGATGGAATGATTTGAATCACTTGAAAAAAGTGGAAATGGTAGAAGTTTGAAAAACAGCCAAATTATTTTGAATGGGAAAAATTACTAAGCACTTACTTATTCATGTTTCAAGCTATGTTTAGCCTTGTTCTACAGTCCTTCAGTGATAATAATACCTGTAGGAAATGTAATGTATTTGCTGCAATGGAGGATGGTTGAAGGTGTGATGGAAGAAGACACAGTTTGCTGTCGTGACAACTAATTCCTCTGCTCGGCCAACTGAACATCAAAAATACAAATCAGCGGTTAAAAATCTGGACGTTTGGGGTCTTTGTGAGTGGAAAAAATGTAATTTCACAATTTTGCGATACAAGAAGACCTGGCAATAATGTCCCATACTAAATCAGAGTTTTAAGATTTGATGGGCATGAAGGCCTAGTAGTACAAAGTTTAGTTTCTACACAGTTTGGTGAATATATGTATGTAAGTAAAAATGCCTGCGATGAGGTGGCGACTTGTCCAGGGTGTACACCACCTCTGTTGTGATCCGATTCCTGGATCACATCTTTTGTCTATATTTGAGTCTTTTGTGTTTCTTGTTTATGGTTTGATTCTTCCGATTCTTAGTTAGTGCACTTCCTAGTTTGTATTGGTCACAATAGCGACTTCATTTGTTCCAACTGCACTGGCGCCCGGCGCACACCTGTCTTTGATGACCATTTCTGTATTTATACCTGCCTTTGTTCGGTCTGAGTTCTTCACTTGCTTTATGCAACACTCACGTTTGGTTAAGTTTGTCCTGTTCTGGCTTGCTACGTTCCTTCTTAGCTTCTGTGCGCTCGACACGCGCTTCTGTGGACTTTTTACTCAGTGTTAGCGTTTAGCCTAGCTCCCGGTGAGTTGCACATGCTTTCTTTTGCCTTTGTATCAGTGTTCTTTTATTAATTTATATATTAAATCCAGCTCCTACCTGCTAACTTGCTTGTCTGGTCCCGTGCATCTTGAGTTGACATCCCCACGCATCACAATGTGTTCCGAACGTGACAACCTCCTGCCTGATTGCAGCTGAGATAAGCTCCAGCGACCCCCGGATGGAAAATAGATGGATGGATGGAAGAACAATTCATCTGTTGACTGTTGTCTTATGTCACTTTTGTTAAACTAAAATATTACTTGTTAAACCTTTGTACAAATTTAAAACGATCGCAATGCTAATTTTTGTTAGCCTATCAATGTGGTCGTCCATTGTAGGTTAGCATTAAGCTAGTGGCGCAAAAGCCAACTTTTTTCCTTTATGGTTGTATTGTTTTTTGTTTTTTTTTAGGTTTATACCAAACCGTATTGTTGATTGAACAAGATTGTTACATGTATGTGCAAGTCTTTTGCAGGCTCCTCAAACACACGGCGGAGAGAGCGTGGCGTCACTCCGGTGGGTGTACGGATGTGTCCAAGGTACGTAGACACAGAAAACTCCCCCACAATGGTAATAAACTTCCTCGTCCTCTACACGTCACAACGACTATTACTGTGAAACATGCAACCGTCCCGTCCTTGAGGCGCCCATTTGAAATAGCGACTAAACTACGAAGTTAAAGTTGGAAAATCCATAATCCACAACACATCTCATCTGCTTGTGTTGTTGTGAACGACATCATCCATGTAGGATTAATGTACAAACAGCACAGCAGTCGCAACTTGAGTCTCTCCCTCCTTTTTTTTTTTAACCAGCCTCAAATGGCCTCCACACTTCGAGCTGAGAACAGCAGCACACTTCCCCCTTCACAATAATAGGTCTGACTGCGCTAACAAAGGTTTCAAAAAAGCACCTCACATAAGCATGATGAACTTATCCATGCATTGACCCAAAGTACGGGTCAAATTTGTCCAACGATGTATTTCACCAATAAATGTGAGAGATTCTGCATTTAATTAATAAACATTGTATACATTTTTATTTGACAAAAAAAGCACACACTTAAATGGTAGTAAAAAAAAAAGTGTAAAAGGTAAAAAATGGAACTAAAAACAATTAAAACATAAAACAAAATTTTACTGTCTTTTTTTATTGCCATTGTTACTTAAATTTATGTGAACTATTTTTTTTACTTGTGGTTGATTAGTTACTAACTCATATCCGTTTTTTAAACTATATTTAAAGTTGAGTTTTGGTAGTGAAAATAAATACTGGTGTTTTCAAATGAATGAATAATTGTGTAATTGTGATTACAATATCAATCAAAATAATGGCGATTATTATTTTTCCCACAATGGTCCAGCCCTAACTGTACCCTTTTTAAACAAAGGGTGCACAATACAATCTATTCTCCATATTTCATTAACTCAAATTTATCTTTCATGCATCTCAAGAATATAAATATCATTCCATGATGTGCTTTTTCCATCCATCATCCATTTTCTACCTCTTGTCCCTTTTGGGATCACGGGGGGCGGAAGGTGGGCTACACCCTGGAAAATTCCATAAAAACTTGAAACAATGTTTTAAATGTTATCCTAATTAAAAAATATACCCTCCAGTTTGTGGCTATTATAATGAATATTTCTAGAGGATATGCATTTTTACAGCATGTTTTAAAGGGATAGCATTTAAGAAAAAGACTTCTGGGTATATTATATTGATCAACTCATTCTTATTTAGGGGGCTTAGTGAGCGGAATAGAGGTGATCCCATTGACTCCATTGTTAGAATTAGGATAGTTAAGATTTTGCTAACGTTTGTTTCCAACTTAGAATGCATACAAAATAAAAACATATTATTGTCTTACATAAGGATTGTGAAAGACAGGCAAAATAAATAAAAAAAATCAGATCCCCATTGATAATTTTTCTACATCCTGTGAACGGGCTGATGCTGTGGTGAACGTGAGAAAATAAATACATGTCAGGAAAATGCAAATGTCAGCAAAAATGGCTGGAAAAAGTTTTAAAACCTGGTTAAAGATTGTTGGCGGTAAACCCAGAGAGGCATGTGCATGTTGTAAAACGATGTTAGAATTAGCTTTATTATTTGAGTTAAGGGGGCCCCGTCATGGGGGCCGCCCCCGGCCCAGCTCTGACTTGTTCCACCACTGTTCATCCTGATTATATTATAAAATGTAAATGTCATTTTCTTGTAATTATTCAAATATAGTGTTAGTAAAGATGTGAGAGTAATAAGTAAACAAACCTGTTCTGTGTAACACAACTTGATGTTTCTTGAAAACAGCGTCCAGTAGTTGATTGTTTTCCTCTTTTGTTCTAGAAAGTTCCGCCTGGTATTCTGCTATCGTTCTTTCTACCACTACAAATATTTCTTCAACGGCAGCAGTTAGTCGCTGATCCACCAACGCTCTCAACATTTGTAATGTAGACATTTTCACACAATCACAACACTTTACTCTCACACTTGATCTCTACTTAGCGATGTGTTGATAACTTCTGTGTCTTCTGTTAGCAGCTAACAAGCTAAGCTAACTAGCGAGCTAAGCTAACTAACAAGCAAAGATAGCACGAGAAGCAGCACAGTGCTTCTAGCGCATCGAGACCACTTTATCCTTAAATAAAGAATCAAATATGTATTTTATACGACGTAAATATTTCAAACTGGAGAAAAAATAATAGGACTGACTTATTAGCGTCTTTCTCATTCGATGTGCTCTTTCTGATGTCTTCCGTTTACCCCGGAAGCTGGGAATGACGTCACAGCCGGGTGGACGAAGAGGTAGCTCTATATAAGATATTGCCTGCTGTCACTGTTACCATGCTTTTCTTTTACGTAATATTTATTTGAATATCAACGTGACATAAAAGAGTGTTTTGTTTCTAAAAGTAAATTCAAAGTATATCAAACAAAGCTTTATTTTGGGGTTCAGTGGCGCCCCCCTGCGACATTCATTGCAATGACAAGAGTGAAAGTGCTAGAAATTGTAGCGATATTACTGCCTGATTTATTTAAATGTACCCTTCCACGTGTTTTTATTGTTGTTCCCTTTTATATTGTGATAAAGTCCTTTATTTTCTAAACTTGAAAATGTCATACATTCTGAATTCATTACACATCAACTAAAATATTGCAAGCCTTTTATTATCTCAATATTGCTGATTATGGCATACAGCTTAAGAAAACTCAAAAGTCGTATCTCAAAAAATGTGAATATTTCCTCAGACCAAGTAAAAAAGCTGTATGCCATAATCAGCAATATTAAAATAAAAGGCTTGCTATATTTCAGTTGATGTGCAATGAATCCAGAATGTATAACATTTTCATGTTTTTAGTTGCATTACAGAAAATAAAGGACTTTATCACAATATTCTAATTCTCTGAGACAGTCCTGTATTTTTATATAAAAAAACATGAATAAAACATTCAGATGTCACAGAACGTGATGTCGCAGGAGCTCTGTCATTAAAACAAATCGTAAGTCCAGGAAGTGATGTAGTCTTTGCGCATGCGTGGATTTATCGTGTCATGAATTAATTTTAATTTTTAAAAAGTGTGAAACATTAGTTCTAATGCACAAAAGTCTCTTTTTTACGTTAAATCCAAATTCTCACTTTGTGTTCATGATTTCAATTTATTAATTCATTCTTGGAAGATTGTAAAAAATAGAAAAAGCCCTTAAATGACTATATTTATTGGAATTATTTAAGTGGTTTTAAATAAGCAGGTGTAAGTTTATTTATTTATATATTTTTTTATTTTAATCTTTTTCAAATGGTCTCATATTTACTTTTATTTGAACGGGTTTTGTTTATTGGAGGATTGGATTTAATGTGATGTTTGAAAATATTGAAAAAACATTGACTCCAATTGTATTGAAAGTACCTGAAATGAGATATTCTTAGTCAAACAGGGATAGTAGGTCCATTCTATGTGCCATACTTGATCATTTCGCGAAATTGCCATATTTTTGCTGAAAGGATTTAGTAGAGAACATCCACAATAAAGTTCGCAACTTTCGGTGCTAACAGAAAAGCCTTGCCACTACCGGAAGTCGCAGACGATGACGTCACATGTTGATGGCTCCTCACATCCTCACATTGTTTTTATTGGGAGCCTCCAACAAAAAATGCTATTCGGACCGAGAAAAAGACAATTTCCCCATTAATTTGAGCGGGGATGAAAGATTTGTATTTGAGGATATTGATAGCGACGGACTAGAAAAAAAAAAACAAGTTAAAAAAAAAAAAGGCGATTGCATTGGGACGGATTCAGATGTTTTTAGACACATTTACTAGGATAATTCTAGGAAATCCCTTATCTTTCTATTGTGTTGCTAGTGTTTTAGTGAGTTTAACAGTGCTGAATAGTCGGAGGTGTGTCTCCACGGGTGTCTTGACACCAGTCTCTCAGAGGAGTCGACGGCAGCTTTATGGACGGCACAAGCTCAGCTGATCTCCAATAAGATGCGACTTTTTACCACAATTTTCTCACCGAAACCTGCTGGTTGACATTCGGTCGGGATCCATGTTCGCTTGAAAGCGCTCTGATCCATAGTAAAGTTTCACCTCCGGGAATTTTAAACAAGGAATCACCGTGTGTTTGTGTGGCTAAAGGCTAAAGCTTCCCAACTCCATCTTTCTACTTTGACTTCTCCAATATTAATTGAACAAATTGCAAAAGATTCAGCAACACAAATCTCCAAAATATTGTGTAATTATGCGATTAAAGCAGACAACTTCTAGCTGTGTGTGTGTGTGTGTGTGTGTGCAGCGCTCATATTTCCTAACAGCCCGTGACGTCACGCGTACACGTCATCATTACGCGAGGTTTTCATGAAAAAACTCCCGGGAAATGTCGAATTGCTCATTAGTAAACTAAAAAGGCCGTATTGGCATGTGTTGCAATGTTAATATTCCATCATTGATATATAAACTATCAGACTGTGTGGTGGCTAGTAGTGGCTTTCAGTAGGACTTTAATGTGTCCATACATTGTTTATGTATGTTTAATTGTTCAATAAAAAATAACATACATACTCAGAAGCAAAACTTCAAAAAATAGTAACAAAAATGAGCAGAAGCATTTCAATCATAAGAAGAAGTGTCTATTTTTGAACTAACACAACTATGAAGCAAATGATACAATCCCTTGTATTGTCTCATCTTGACTCCTGCCCAGCAATCTGCTCTAATGCATCTAAACGAGATCTAAATCAAATCCAGCTTACCCAAAACAGAGCTGCCAGACTAGCTCTCCATTGCTCATTTAGGACCGGCATTGAGATCATACATCATGAATTGTGTTGGATGACAGTTGCTGAAAGACTAGCCTGTAGTTTGATTCTATTTTTAAAAAACAACATTTATAAATACCATAAACCTTAAGCTTGCTGCCAGGAATCTTAGCATCAGTTGTCACACAACTTTCCGTCATTTTTAATTTGGACAACCGTTGTTACGGCTATTCTGTTGTTCCAAAAAGTTACAAAAAAATAAAAATAAAGATTGCAGAGTTGCCTTGAGGAGGTTTATGACGCACTAAATTCTTCAATAAGATACTTCCAGATTCAAAATGTTGATCATTTATTTTCTCAAACGAAACAATTTCTGCGTGGTTGACTTTCTATATAATGGAAATAACTTATTTAGTGTAAACAAACTATATCACTCCTCACTCCTTCAGCATGACGGACAGACCAAGGCAGCGCCCAGCTGTGCTGTCTTCTTAATTATAGGAGGAGGAAGTGGCTCACCAGGAGGAGTGTGAGCAGCTGAACACGATAATAATTCATCTAAACATCCAATAATCAACATCATCATTGGCATTGGATTCCATTGTCAAAACACTTAATAAATAAATATAAATAGGCTCCAAGAACTGTTATTTTGTTTAACGGTGTATCTTTCCTCATGCCAATGTTTGGTATTTAACTGACGCTTTCATCGGGCTGTTTCAAACACAAATTTGTTGTCTTAAGGGTTTGTCTTGGACTGTATAACTTGAAACTGAGAGTAATAAAGCTGTGCTCAGTGTGATGTGAGGGTGCATCTAACACACCTACAGCAAAATATTAACTACAACTTTTTCCATACAGTTACACTGTCTAACAATTTGACTTTAAAGTATTGCGTTTAATCCTTCAAATGATCACATTAACGCTCTCCCACCTGAACTAAAGTGGATGTGAGGGAGGTTTTTGGTTTCAGTTTTTCAAATGAAATAGAGAAAAAGCAATCACTGTTGAAAACTGTTCAAATTTAATACAGGTACAAGGACTGCTACCACGGGGCAAAGGGATGTATTTTAAGAAGTGTAAAGAGGTTAACATCAGCCACTTGAACAGGGACTTGAACCCTGGACCCTCAAATTAAAAGTCTGATGCTCTGCCAACTGAGCTACCCAGGACCTTGTCAATGCTGATTTTCCCAACATCTGAGATATCATCCATATTGGCAATCTCGGGTCAATCAATCAATCAATCAATGTTTACTTATATAGCCCTAAATCACTAGTGTCTCAAAGGGCTGCACAAACCACCACGACATCCTCGGTAGGCCCACATAAGGGCAAGGAAAACTCACACCCAGTGGGACATCGGTGACAATAATGACCCAGTGGGACGTCGGTGACAATAATGACTATGAGAACCTTAGAGAGGAGGAAAGCAATGGATGTCGAGCGGGTCTAACATGATACTGTGAAAGTTCAATCCACAATGGATCCAACACAGTCGCGAGAGTCCAGTCCAAAGCGGATCCAACACAGCAGCGAGAGTCCCGTTCACAGCGGAGCCAGCAGGAAACCATCCCAAGCGGAGGGGGATCAGCAGCGCAGAGATGTCCCCATCCGATACACAGGCAAGCAGTACATGGCCACCGGATCGGACCGGACCCCCTCCACAAGGGAGAGTGGGACATAGAAGAAAAAGAAAAGAAGCGGCAGATCAACTGGTCTAAAAAGGGAGTCTATTTAAAGGCTAGAGTATACAAATGAGTTTTAAGGTGAGACTTAAATGCTTCTACTGAGGTGGCATCTCGAACTGTTACCGGGAGGGTATTCCAGAGTACTGGAGCCCGAACGGAAAACGCTCTATAGCCCGCAGACTTTTTTTGGGGTTTGGGAATCACTAACAAGCCGGAGTCCTTTGAACGCAGATTTCTTGCCGGGACATATGGTACAATACAATCGGCAAGATAAGATGGAGCTAGACCGTGTAGTATTTTATACGTAAGTAGTAAAACCTTAAAGTCACATCTTAAGTGCACAGGAAGCCAGTGCAGGTGAGCCAGTACAGGCGGAATGTGATCAAACTTTCTTGTTCTTGTCAAAAGTCTAGCAGCCGCATTTTGTACCAACTGTAATCTTTTAATGCTAGACATGGGGAGACCCGAAAATAATACGTTACAGTAATCGAGACGAGACGTAACAAACGCATGGATAATGATCTCAGCGTCTTTAGTGGACAGAATGGAGCGAATTTTAGCGATATTACGGAGATGAAAGAAGGCCGTTTTAGTAACGGTTTTAATGTGTGCCTCAAAGGAGAGAGTTGGGTCGAAGATAATACCCAGATTCTTTACCGTGTCGCCTTGTTTAATTGTTTGGTTGTCAAATGTTAGAGTTGTATTATTAAATAGAGTTCGGTGTCTAGCAGGACCGATAATCAGCATTTCCGTTTTTTTGGCGTTGAGTTGCAAAAAGTTAGCGGACATCCAATGTTTAATTTCATTAAGACACGCCTCCAGCTGACTACAATCCGGCGTGTTGGTCAGCTTTAGGGGCATGTAGAGTTGGGTGTCATCAGCATAACAGTGACAGCTAACACCGTATTTGCGTATGATGTCACCTAGCGGCAGCATGTAGATGCTGAAGAGTGCAGGGCCAAGGACCGAACCCTGGGGAACTCCACACGTTACCTTAACGTAGTCCGAGGTCACATTGTTATGGGAGACACACTGCATCCTATCAGTAAGATAAGAGTTAAACCAAGACAGGGCTAAGTCTGACATACCAATTCGTGTTTTGATACGTTCTAATAAAATATTATGATCGACGGTATCGAAAGCAGCGCTAAGATCGAGGAGCAGCAACATAGATGACGCATCAGAATCCATCGTTAGCAATAGATCATTAGTCATTTTTGCGAGGGCTGTCTCCGTCGAGTGATTTGCCCTGAAACCGGATTGAAAGGTTTCACATAGATTGTTAGACGCTAAGTGTTAATTTAACTGCTCCGCAAAAATTTTTTCAAGGATTTTTTAAATAAAGGGAAGGTGAGACACCGGTCGGTAGTTTACCATGAGGTCAGGATCGAGGTTAGGTCTTTTAAGAAGAGGATGAATAACCGCTTTTTTGAATGCTAGGGGAACAGTGCCCGAGGAGAGTGATAAGTTTATAATATTTAGCACTGATGGACCTAATAATACAAAGAGCTCCTTGATCAGTTTCCCAGGAAGAGGGTCAAGTAAGCATGTTGTCTGTTTTATTCCATTTATACGTTGTAACAATTCCTCTAATGTTATTTCCTCAAAACGAGAGAACGAGAGAAACTATTTTGGAGGGCAGTATCCGCCGTATATACCATCGTGTCAGTGTTAATAGAACCCCGTTGTAGCTGGGACGCATTGTCTTTAATCTCCTTTCTAATGACTTCAATTTTCTTACTAAAGAATTGCATAAAGTCATCAGCTGAGTGGGTGGAGCTACTGGAAGGAGTCCCTTGTTGGGTTAGCGATGCTACCGTACTAAACAAAAATTTAGGATCGTTTTTATTACGGTGGATGAGATTTGAGTAATATTTAGCTTTAGCTAAGGTAAGCATGCGTTTATAAGTTATTAAACCATCACTCCATGCTTGATGGTGCACCTCAAGTTTAGTCGTGCGCCATTTGCGTTCCAGCTTTCTACATAATAATTTCTGAGCTCTAGTTTCTTCTGTAAACCACGGGGTGCGCTTTTTTGGAGCCTTTTTTAACTTTAGCGGTGCTATGTTATCAATGGTTTCGCGCAGGGTGTCGTTAAAGTTGTTAGTGAGGTTATCAATAGAGCCCACATACTTTGGGAATGGTGCCATTACCGAGGGCAGTAGGTCAGCAAGAGTTGTCGTTGTGGCTGTATTAATGTTGCGGCTGCTATAGCAGTTATTATTATTATTAGTTTGACGAACATGCGTCTGAACCTCGAATTTTATAAGGTAATGATTGGACAATACTTTAGTATACGGGAGTATCGTAACTTTGGAGACGGTGATACCCCTGACAAGCACTAGGTCTATCGTATTACCGTTTCGATGCGTGGGTTCATTTATTATTTGTGTGAGACCACAGCTATCAATTACAGTCTGGAGCGCTACGCACGGTGGGTCCGATGGGGTATTCATATGGATATTAAAGTCCCTCATTATGATTATATTACCGGCGTGAAGGTGAAGGTGAAGGTGAATCAGTCAGCATGTTCAGTGACAAGGTGGCAATTATCCATCTATCCATTTTCTACCGCTTATTCCCTTTTGGGGTCGCGGGGGGCGTTGGCGCCTATCTCAGCTACAATCGGGCGGAAGGCGGGGTACACCCTGGACAAGTCACCACCTCATCGCATGGCCAACACAGATAGACAGACAACATTCACAATCTAGGGCCAATTTAGTGTTGCCAATCAACCTATCCTCAGGTGCATGTCTTTGGAGGTGGGAGGAAGCCGGAGTATCCGGAGGGAACCCACGCATTCACGGGGAGAACATGCAAACTCCACACAGAAAGATCCCGAGCCTGGGATTGAACCCAGGACTGCAGGACCTTCGTATTGTGAGGCAGACGCACTAACCCCTCTTCCACCGTGTAGCCCTTGCCAGAAGCATTTTACTTCAATTTTTAGTGGAGGTTAGCTGCAACAGGTAGAGCTGGTGAAGGCCCAGGCTGCAACAAATAGAAGGTCACTAGATTTTAAAGTCCAACATAAGCAGTCAGTAAAGCCCTGTTTTGGTAGTAAGCCTCATGTAAACTGTGTGTTCCTTTGGCCTAAGATGTTTACTATATACAACTTGTACTACAGTAAAATCAGGCTTCACATAGGGCTAGTGGTGCAATGGATAACGCGTCTGACTACGGATCAGAGGATTCGAGTTTACAGATGAGAAGATTCTAGTTTCAACTTCTGTCTATCTTGTTGTTATTTGTCAATTGAACTGAAACAAAAGTCAGTACCATTTCTTAGGGACTGTTTTTTTGCTTTTAAAATAAATATCTACTAACTGGAACATGCATAAGTTGTCTTTTTTATTGTGAATAGATAACTGGAAGATGTATCTGTTGGTATACTCGGGACATTCAATCAGAATAAAGTGGATGAGGAAAAAGGTGAAACAAAACAAATCTTACCTGAGCACGCCTTCCTCTTGTTAGAGTAAAACATGTTGGGGCTTGGTCACTAGCATTCAAAGTAGTTGTGACTATTCTGTCTATGAACATGAACAGGGAAGCAAACACATTATCAGTCTGGATGGTTTGTTACAGCTGTGATGGTATAGTGGTTAGTACTCTGTGTTGTGGCTGCAGCAACCCTGGTTTGACTCCGGGTCATGGCACCATACCCTTTCATCAAGCTGTACTTTTTTGATGATGATTTTTGAAAAAAGAGGTATGTTGTTCCCTCTGGTAAGTGGTTGAACAAGATGTGAAACCAACCAGGTACTCTGGCGAAATTAAAAATATCTATTTGATGTCATTACAGTATTGTCCTTGATGCATCATTTAATATGACTGATGTGTGCTTTGTGCTGTTACTTTATCACTTGGTAAAATTGCATTATAAGCTCAGTCAATCAATCAATACTTTCTTTCTTTAGTTTATTTCGAATATGAACGTACTTACGGGCTTCACGGTGGAAGAGGGGTTAGTGCGTCTGCCTCACAATACGAAGGTCCTGAGTAGTCGGGGGTTCAATCCCGGGCTCGGGATATTTCTGTGTGGAGTTTGCATGTTCTCCCCGTGACTGTGTGGGTTGCCTCCGGGTACTCCGGCTTCCTCCCACCTCCAAAGACATGCACCTGGGGATAGGCCCCTCCCACCTCCTATGACATGCACCTGGGGATAGGCCCCTCCCACTTCCAAAGACATGCACCTGGGGATAGGTTGATTGGCAACACTAAATGGTCCCTAGTGTGTGAAGTTGTCTGTCTATCTGTGTTGGCCCTGCCATGGGAAGGCGACTTGTCCAGGGTGTACACCGCCTTCTGCCCGATTGTAGCTGAGATAGGCACCAGCGCCCCCCCAAAGGGAATAAGCAGCAGAAAAATGGATGGATGGAACATACAACATAATACATCAGACAATTTCATATCATTTAACATTACATCATGTCCGAAAAGGAGTAGGAAGAAGCAAAGCTATTAAAATGAGTTGACTGAAGCTTTCTTAGCCATGTCTCTTTCTGTCATTAAACTCCCAAGTCCATTATCAATCCATGGGGCAGACTTAGTCTTGACTGAAAACTTTTTCAAATGGGCATGCTTGTCCACAACACTCATGTAAATTAACATAAATAAATCCAGTGCAGCCTCAGGGTCTCCCTCACTGCACACCTCCTTCCAATTTAAACAGCATATTTCATCAATAATACACTCATCAAATCTCTTATAAGACCTTGTAAAAATAATTTTTGCTTTAGGTTTAAGAACCCTTGTCTTTCTAGTGACTGCTATTGTATTGTGGTCAGTAAAACTTCCAGGAACCAAGACTGCTTTGCAGCATTGGTCACGGACATTTGTATAAATATGATCAATGCATGTAGCTAAAATAATACCATCACTATCTACACCTATTCTCGTGGGAGGGGCAACAATATGGGACAGATTGCTGTCATGGCGTGGTCGCATCTTTATGCGAGGACTGTTCTCCCAGGAATGCAGGACTGACGGCTCCGGACGAAGGCGTGAAGGTTGGATTAGATTTATTTAATATAAATCTCCCAACTACCAAAATACGGACAGTCCGCAGCATACAGCAAACAACAAAAAGGCAAGCGTGCCTAACAAACGTACATCTTAGACTTAGCATAGGCTATGGCATGGAACAAAAACTTACTTGGAAAAGGTGTGACGCAAACAATGAAACCAGGCCGACAAACTGGCAGAGACAGGCTTAAATAAAAGTTTCTTGATTAGAGCAGGTGCGTACCGGACACACGAGGCAGGTGAACCTAATAGGTAGCCATGGTAACTAAAACAAACAAGGGTGCACAAATACAGGAACTAATGGAGTCCAAAACTTACAGAACATAACTAAACAACACATGATCTAGACCACAGATCATGACAATTGCAAGCATTTAAAATGGATAGTCAATTATTTGTGTTTGTACGCCCCTGTCCCAGCTAGTCAACATTCATATCACCCAGTAAATAGATTTCTCTATTCCCTGTCAAACATCTCACATAACTCCTTCAGATACAAAAGCATCAGCACTAGGAGGCCTATAGACACAGCATTTCAAATGTGCAAATTGTTAAAATACCAAGCTTCGACAAAACAACAGTTGTTAACTCACAAACATCAAAAGCGATTAACTAAGTGGATAAAATTGTGGCGAAAATAGCAAACTTTAAAGTTCAAGGCGAGCTGGAGGTTAGCGGAAGGGACTGGCTAGCTAGCCACCTGGCTAAAGACACACCAAGCTCGCTGACGGTCGGTGATATGTCTTTTAGACAAACAAATACGCCTTGATCACTTTAAAATCGTCCATAAAGTGTCCATAAAAGTATCCAGCATTGGCACCCTGATTACAATCTGATATATTTGTGACTCAAAATCGGATAAAACGCCAATTTCTGCCCTCGCCAACGGAAAAGCTCTATGAATTTATGCCAAGTAAATCTCTGTAGGATGATGTACAGAATTGGCTTTTGCCTGACATTCCAAACTTTGAATGATATTGATATTGTTTTGGAGGATGTTAAAAAAATAACAACAAAAAAAAACATTAAAATGTTTTAAAACACAATAATTGAAATTTGTGTTTTATCCACAAGTGTATGTTAGTAAAAACAAAACCATCCTTCCACAAACAATTCAGCCATTTCATCTATTTTTTTATATTGCATAAAGGTCTGGGGACATACATATAAAACAATCACAACACAATCATCATATTACAAAAGACAGTAATAAAGATAATTAATACAATGGATTATAGAGACCCAACAAATGATTAATAAAACTTAACATTTCAAAATTGTATAAAAGACAACTGTTCAAATTATGTAAAAAGTAAATAATAATATGCTTCCTGAAGTGGTCCAGAAGATGTTTCAGATGTGAACCAGTACATATGTATATAATAAATAGGGGCTAATCTATGGGATTATTACCATTAGAAATACAAATATGTAATATTTCCATATTCCAAACTATCTCATCTATAAATGTAGAAGCATATTAAAAAAGATTGTTACACAAACAATAACATGTTATATGTACTGATGTTGTTAGAAAGTCAAAATGAAAGTCTGGACAGTTTATTTCAAATCCTGCAGTTTCATTTGCTGCTGCTGTTCTCACCAGCACACTTGTGTTTCTTACACTGCTACTTAGAAGACAATCTTTCACCACACACACTGCAATTCAACACTTTCTCTCCCGGGTGTATTCTCATGTGTGCTACAAGGCTTGATCGTTCACCAAAGCTTCTGTTGCAGATTGAACAGGAATGTGATTTTTCACCAGTGTGTGTTGTCATGTGTACTTTCACATCTTGACTTTGTGTAAAACCTTTACCACAGGTTGAACAGGAAAAAGCTTTTTCACCAGTGTGTGTTCTCATGTGTCTTTTCAAACTTTGACTTTGTGTAAAACTTTTACCACAGGTTGAACAAGAAAAAGGTTTTTCACCAGTGTGTGTTCTCATGTGTACTTTCAAATCCTGACTTTGTGCAAAACCTTTACCACATATTGAACAAGAAAAAGTTTTTTTACCACTGTGTGTTCTCATGTGTGCTACAAGGGTTGGTTGGTCACCAAAGCTTCTGTTGCAGATTGAACAGGAATGTGATTTATCACAAGTGTGTGTTCTCTTGTGTGCTTTCAAATTCTGACTTTGTGTAAAACCTTTACCACAGGTTGAACAGGAAAAAGCTTTTTCACCAGTGTGTGTTCTCATGTGTACTTTCAAATCCTGACTTTGTGCAAAACCTTTACCACAGATTGAACAGGAAAAAGGTTTTTCTCCAGTGTGTGTTCTCCAGTGTTTTTTCAAATCCTGACTTTGTGCAAAACTTTTACCACAGATTGAACAAGAAAATGTTTTTTCTCCAGTGTGTGTTCTCATGTGGACTTTCAAATTGTGACTTTGTGTAAAACCTTTACTACAGAGTGAACAAGAAAAAGGTTTTTCTCCAGTGTGTGTTCTCATGTGTCTTTTCAGACGACAATGGTATTGAAAGGTTTTGTGACAGTGAGAACATTTGAAGTGAGTGTTGTCAGTGTGACATGTCTTATCATCTTTAGAGTCTTCATCATCAGTGTCAGGAGAGTGTGACGTTGTGTCCTCACTATCTGATAGTGGAGCTAAGAGCTTGTCTGCTTGTGATCCTCCACAGTGGTCTCCATCAGCTTCTGTTGTCATGTGTTGTGTTGAGCTGCTGCTTGGAGGCTCCCCCCCTCCCCTCTCCTCACTTTCACCTTTCACCTCATCATCTTCACTCTTCACTGGGACACCAGTCACTGGGAACTCCTCCAACCATTTAGGCTGACTGATGCCCTCTTCCTCCTCTTCCTCTTTAATGTGCGGCGGCTCTTGGTCCTCTTCTTCCTCTTTAAAGTAAGGGTTCAGTGGGTTCTCTTGCTCCTTAAAGGGAGGGGTCAGTGGATCATCCTCTTCCTTTTTGATGTGTAAGATCAGTGGGTCCTCCGCTTGCCCTTTAATGTGAAGGGTCAGTTTAACATTATGGGTCTGTGGCGCCTCATGTTCCTCTTTAATGTGGGGGGGATGTGGCTCCTCTCCTCCCTCTTTGATGTGTTGGGAATGTGGTACCTCTTCTTCCTTGTGTATGTGGGGGTACTGTGGTTCCACCTCCTGCTCATGAGGTAGATGTTCTTCATTGAGGTCTGCGGGACAGGACAAAACAAACATTCTTCAGAAAAGTCCAGCTTTGCTCAGTCACATGAGACATTGCCCTGCACCAACATATGATCTCACAATCTCATCAGTTTCCCCTCACAGCAGTCAGGGTACTTCCAGCTGACACATGAAGAAGACCTTCAGGGGAATGCCTTCCCAGGCCAACGTCCAATCCACCTTATTCATATAAAAACATCCTAAAAGTCCTTCCTGCAATCCTTAATGGTAGACGCCATACATGAAAGTGTGCTGTTCTCCCTCTGAATAAGTCATACACACACAGGAAATAATGTACCACATGCCAGCCTCCACGCAGTAGTACTAGTGATGAGCTCCCCCTGCTGGTGGACAATAATTACTGTCATTTTCACATTCATCTTTAGAGACATGTCTGCTCTAAAAATAGCATGAGCATAGTCAACATCCATCCATCCATTTTCTACTGTACTGTTCGAGGTCAAGCATGTTGGCCAAAAAAGATGACATCTGTTTTGCTTTCATTTAGATAATGTCGCCACAGTTAAACTGGGAAGAAGTAATCAGATTACTGACTACTCCTTCAAAAGATAACTTGTTTACCTTATTAATAATAGTAATATTGAATTAATTTAGTGTGTTTCTAGACACTCAAATTGCGTTAGAGTGAGAACTGAGAAGACATCATTCATGCAGTCCACACATTCAATGTGGTAAGCTACATTTAATTATTATAATAATATTAACTAGATGAAGCAATTCCTGAAAGAATTCTGTGTGAATTCTCCAATGCTGAAGTTGAACTGAAAGGTTGACAGAATGTAGTATGAATGTAAGAATAGTTTGAATGTTGAAGACTTTGAACTTCGGGAAAACCGGGATTTTTTAAAGTTCTTAAACCAACATGCTTTTTTGTCCTGACTCAGAGGAATTTTTGACAGTGGAACGGTTGAAATGGGTTGAACAATGTGAAAGGAGTCATCGCACTAAAGAAGGTTGGAAATAAGGTTAGAAAAAAACGGGAATTCCTGTAAATTTGTTGAATGTGGAAAACTGGTTGTTTGAATTTCCAGGATGAATTGAATGTGTTGAAGGTAGAATGGTTTGAAACATGTGGGAATTGTGGAAATTTGAAACATGGATAATTCGTTTTGAATGGGGAAAATGTCCCTAAAAACCGGGAATTCCAGAAAATCCAGGAATTTCTTTTAATAAGTGTTGAAAGGGAGCACACAATTCCTGAACACACTGAATATTTTGAAGTTGGAACGGTTTGAATCAGATGAAAAATGTGGGAGTTCTGGAACTTTTATTTTATTCCTTTCAATGGGAATTTCATGGAAATTTTGGAGAATTTCGGGGAAAGCAGGAATTTTTTGGGACATGCTAAAAAATGTGAATGTTCTGAATGAGTTGAAATGGTTGGTGTTGGAATTTTTCAAATCGGTTTAGAAATGTTGAAGTCGTAACATTTTTAATTGAGAAATGGTTTTATGGAATTTCTTTAATTTCGGGAACACTGGAAATTTTTCCAATTCAAAAACAGCTTTGTTTTCTGTCCTGATTAAAAGGATTGATTTGACGGTGGAACGGTTAAGGTGGGTTGAAAAATGTTGTAATTTCAATTTCCAGAATTAGTGGAATATGTTGAATTGTTTGAATCGGTTGAAAAATGTGTAAATGGTGTCATTTTGAAAAAAAGCTCATTCATTTTAGAGAGGACCTCCCATTGGCTCCATTGCAAGTGGACTTTTATTTACATTTATGAGTAAGAATTAGGGCTGGGCGATATAAGTAATATACTCCATATATCGAGACAACCGTAATATGTCAAGTATGTAAGGCTGGGCGATACGACTAAAAAATGTATCACGATATAACTGTTTCATACCAGTCGATATTGATAATTATTGATATAAAAAAACCCCAACTGTTTTAAATAAAGACCAGGAGAAAAAAGGCTGAAATTAAATACTTTTATTTTAAATTTAACCTTTAACCTTTCAAACGATGTCAGCATTATAAATGAAAATACTGGTCGATGTGCAAAATATTGACATTAAACAAATGCTTAATCTAACAAAATGTGCAAAGTATTGTAATTAAGAAATTAGTAGTGTACAACTCAGGCTTTGAAGCCATATTGGTAACGATATATGCAAATAAATAACAGTCAAATTAAGTAAGCAGAAACAAACATGTCTAACAGAATATTGTAAACATCGGAATAAACTTGCGTCTGAACATCTGTGACAAAACAAACCTTTTACCCTCTTCAGTCATTTATGGAATAATCAAACCAACTTCAGCATATAAAAAAAATAACTCAAGCAACTACTCAACCATCGCTTCACTTTTTATTTACAATTTCCTCTCGTGCTGCCGTACTCATATTCCCATTTCGTTTCACTCCTCGTGGTCAGCTAGACGTTGTTGCTTTTTTTTATTTCCTGTTAGCATTTCCCAGAATGCCTTGCGGTTCAGGCTCGGCCGTGATAGGTCGAGAAGCCAAAGCCCTTCCTCTGCCTACACCTCCCAAAGTGCCGTGCGGTTCCAGCTGGGCCTTACTTCCTATTTTTTTTCTAACAGAACTCAATGAAATTATCGAACGTTCTATCGACCCCATTTTCTATTGATAGTGATCACATGTCTATCGCGATATATATTGTTATTGTTTTATCGCCCAGCCCTACAAGTATGTGGCAAAAGTGTTGCTACAAAAAGTAGCAGCACCGCTAATGTGTAGCATCATTTGAAAAGTCACCCGCTAAAGAATGAGGAGTCCTTGAAACTCTGCATGTCAACATCTCAGTTTGGTGCCACACCCACAAAATGCCCAAGCAACCATTTCCACATCAACCCCATATTAAAAAATTGGTCAACAACAGAAGGAGATAACGTCCGTAGGAACCTACCACATAGCGAAGGACATACACTATTTGATTTCCTATTATGCAGCCCATTTTTATTTGACACTTATTGAAATAGCTTGTGTGACATCATGCAGAAAAGTGCACTTTATTTGTTTTAAACTATTGTAGTGGCCTTCTGTACACAAAGTGCACTGTAATTTAGTGTTGTTTTGATGTCATCTTAGTGACATCATGCAGAAAAGTGCACTTTATTTGTTTTAAACTATTGTAGTGGCCTTCAGTACACAAAGAGCACTGTAATTTAGTGTTGTTTTGATGTCATCTTAGTGACATCATGCACAAAAGTGCACTCATAGCTTGTTTTGAAATGTCTCTGACAATCTTGCACTTTCTGTTTGGAAATGACATGAATGTTTGTGCCACTGTTTAATAACTGTTTAATAAATACACTTTTGCTAATTTGACTTAGTTGTGGTTTCCCTCTCTGCATGAAAGTTTAAAAGTAGCATATATGAATGCAGTATGAAGAAGAATGTTTGAATGTAGACACATAGAATCATCATACTGCTGTGATTATATGCATCAAGTGTTCATTCAAGGCTAAGGCAAAATATCCACATATATATGCTGTATCGTGATGTGGACTAAAAATATTGAGATATTATTAAAAGGCCATATCGCCCAGCCCAGTTAGAATGTGATTTTTTTTGTGTGAATATATCAACCGTTGTGTCTTTCATAATGATTGTGAAAAATAGAAAAAAAACCCCAAAAAGTGCAGTTCACCTCTAAATTCCAGTGATTATATTCAAGACTTGAAATGTATGAGCATGAAGTGATGAAGCCTACTTGGATGAGAGGACAAAGGTCTTGTAAGACAAAGTGAAGAGTCCAGTTGTGATGGATTGAATGCCCTGAGAATAAAATGTTGTGCTTACTTGGACTGTGATGAAGCTGTGAGGACTCAGGTGGTTTGTCTTCATGCTCTTCAGTCTTCACAGAGACAACAGTCAGTGGAAACTTGCTGACATCAGCCTCCTCCTGCCCTACAGGACACTCTCCCTCCTGACTCATCCACACTTCCTCCTCTTCCTCTTTAATGTGGGGGGGCTGTGGATTCTCCTCTTCCTTTTTTATGTGAGGGGGCTGCTGGACATCTGTTGGGTAAATAAGTAAATAAGATAAAGAGAGAATAGAAATAGTTTTGAACTGACACTGTTAACACAATGACATTATTTGTGTTCTTTCCTGTGTTGTGTTAAAAGTGTGTAGCAAAACAACCAATAAAAACACAGGAAATACCTCCTTTTTTCCTAAAATTAATTCAAAAGTGGTACAGTGAGTACAAAAACAGACTTGGAAATTTAATGAGGGGCAATTTGAAAAGTTTTTATAAGTACGAGGCAGCATTGATTGAAGCACTCTTAACTTCACTGATGTAAAGTGGGTAAATATTGTTTTGTGTATACGGTCTATGACACCTAAACTTTATCTGTAAACTTAACCATATTATTTTAATGCCATAGTTATTACTATAACTAAAATATCCTGGAAATTCAAAAAATCTAATTCCAAAATCACTGCAATAACATTCATGGTATGTTTTTGTGATCATGCAAAATATTTTTTGGTGGTCATTTTGTTGCCTGGGCCAAAAGGAACTTTCACAAAAACATGTTTTACTATATGCTGTTTTATGGAGTATCTCCATCAACAATTCCTCTTTAGGAATTGGAGACCATCTACGACAAGCTGAAGGAAAGTCAGTCACCTTAATAATTCAAGTTTTGACTACTTTAGTTATTGAAAATAATTGTTTATGTTCACTTATTGATACTTGTAAGTCAGATTTAGGAAGTGAAATTATAACTTTAATTAGATTTGTTTACAGTATAAAATGTATTTAGTGAGTGTGTGAGTTTTATGTAAACATGTTGATACAGGTTTACTTCTTGGGGACTGGAACACAGATATGTCCTGAAAGGATGCACCCATTTTTAAAACCTTCACTAAGCTGTGCCACCAACATTGTCTCACTTAGCTCATTAAGCAAACTACCAGGGTGAGTGAGTCCTTTTAAACCTTCATAGACCTCCTTGTTACTTCTGACCAGTCTCAGATCACTACGAGTGGAACTACTGTATGTGGCGGCTTAAGTGATCATTCCATCATTTTCTGTACCCATGAAGAACAGAACCGAGGCTAACGGCCACAAAACAAGAGAAGCTAGAATCCTCAAGACCTAGACTAGCAAGGCTTTCAATGAGAAACTGCCGAAATAAGACTTGCCTCGGTACTTGCAAGTACACAGGTCTTTGGGTCAATTCCTAACCTCAGAAAAGTAGACAACTTCACACTCAAAGTGGGTGACAATATAATAACAAAGAAAAATGAGATTACCTATCTTGGTTGCATCGTAGAGACTAATCTCTCCAGTGAAAAAATGACTACTAAGGTGGTCAAAGAATCAACCAATGAATTCTGTTCTTACTAGTGTTGTCCCGATACCAATATTATAGTACCGGGACCTATACCAAAATGTATTTCGATACTTTTCAATACTTCTCTAAATAAATGGGACCACAAAAAAGTACATTATTGGCTTTATTTTAACAAAAAATCTTAGGGTACATTAAACATATGATTCTTATTCAAAGTTTTTCCTAAATAAAATAGTAAACATACTAGACAACTCACTCCAATAGTGATGAAGTGCTTCGAGAGGATAGTCATGTCACACATCAAGAAGACCATCCCAGACACACTGGACCCTCTACAGCAGGGGTCACCAACCTTTTTGAAACCAAGAGCTACTTCTTGGGTACTGATCAATGCGAAGGGCTTCCAGTTTGATACATTCTTAAATAAATTGCCAGAAATAGCCAATTTGCTCAAATTACCTTAAATAAATAAATCTATATATATAAAAAATGGGTATTTCCATCCATCCATTTTCTACCGCTTATTCCCTTTTGGGGTTGCGGGGGGCGCTGGCGCTTATCTCAGCTACAATCGGGCGGAAGGCGGGGTGCACCCTGGACAAGTCGCCACCTCATCGCAGGGCCAACACAATTTCTGTCTGTCATTTTGTCGTAAATGTTTTTTCTTTTTACGGATTTTTTTTTTTGTAGAGTATAAATGATGAAAAAAAAACTTAATTGAACAGTTTAAAAGAGGAGAAAACACGAAAAAAATTAAAATAAAATTTTTAAAAATAGTTTATCTTTAAAATTCAAAATTCAACCGAAAAAAATGAAGAGAAAAACTAGCTAATTTGAATCTTTTTGAAAAAATTAAAAAAAATAATTTATGGAACATCATTAGTAATTTTTCCTGATTAATATTAATTTTTGAATTTTGATGACATGTTTTCAATAGGTTAAAATCCAATCTGCACTTTGTTAGAATATATAATAAATTGGACCAAGCGATATTTCTAACAAAGACAAATCATTATTTCTTCTAAATCTTCCATAACAAAATTTTTAAAAGTAATTCAAAATACTTTGAAATAAGATTTAAATTTGATTCTACAGATTTTGTAGATTTGCCAGAATAATTTCTTAGAATTTTAATCATAATAAGTTTGAAGAAATATTTCACTAATATACTTTGTCGAAAAAACAGAAGCTAAAATGAAGAATTATATTAAAATGTATTTATTATTCCTTACAATAAAAATAAAAAAATACTTGAACATTGATTTAAATTTACAGGAAAGAAACCGCCTTCCGCCCGATTGTAGCTGAGATAGGCGCCAGCGCCCCCCGCGACCCCGAAAGGGAATAAGCGGTAGAAAAATGGATGGATGGATGGAAGAGGAAGGTATTGAAAAGGTAAAAAGGTGAATGTGTTTAAAAATCCTAAAATCAATTTTAAGGTTGTATATTTTCTCAAAAAATTGTCTTTCTGAGAGTTATAAGAAGCAAAGTAAAAAAAATAAATGAATGTATTTAAACAAGTGAATACCAAGTCTTTAAAATATTTTCTTGGATTTTCAAATTCTGTTTGAGTTTTGTCTCTCTTAGAATTAAAAAGGTCAAGCAAAGCGAGACCAGCTTGCTAGTAAATAAATACAATTTAAAGAATAGAGGCAGCTCACTGGTAAGTGCTGCTATTTGAGCTATTTTTCGAAAAGGCCAGCGGGCGATTCATCTGGTCCTAACAGGCGACCTGGTGCCCGTGGGCACCGCGTTGGTGACCCCTGCTCTACAGTTTGCCTACCGGCAGAACCGGTCCACTGAGGTTGCAGTCAACCCTGTCATCCACACCACCCTCACCCACGTAGAGGGCAAGGACACCTATGCCAGGCTATTATTCATCGACTACAGCTCTGCTTTTAACACGGTCATCCCACAAAAACTCACTGCTAAACTCCTCACTGTTGGTCTGACACCAACTCTCTGTGACTGGGTCCTGAACTTTCTCACAAACCGGCCCCAGTCAGTCAGTATCGGCAACCAGACATCAGGCACAAAGGTTCTAAGCATTGGGACCCCCCAAGGCTGCGTGCTGAGCCCCCTATTGTACACCCTCTTCACACACGACTGTGTGGCCTCCCAGAACAACACCACTATCATCAAGTTAGCAGATGATACTACGGTCGTCGGACTGATCACCGGGGGATCTGAGGCAGTGTACAGAAGGGAGGTAGCGGAACTGGTGGCCTGGTGTCAGGATAATAATCTCTTCTTGAACACAGACAAGACCAAGGAGATGATTATTGACCCATGGAGAAGGAGTGCACAGTACACACCTCTGTACATAGGGGGGACAAAGGTGGACAGGGTGAAAACCTGTAAATTCCCCGGGACCCACATCAGCGAGGACCTCACCTGGGGACACAACACCCAACAAACAATAAAGAAAGCCCAGCAGCGACTGTACTTCCTAAGAAGGCTGAGAAAATTTGGCATGCCACCAAAAATTCTCAGCAACTTCTATAGAAGTACGGTTGAGAGTGTCCTTACCAGCTCAATCACGGTCTGGTATGGAAACTGCACTGCTAAGGACAGGAAGGCACTCCAGCGAGTGATTAAAACTGCTCAGTACAAATCAGGAGCAGCCTTCCCCTCACTACAGGACATGTAGTCTACCAGGGCCACCAGGAGAGCACACATCATCATCAAGGACAGTACACAGTCTCTTCAGCCTCCTACCATCAGGCAGACCATACAGGAGCCTGAAATCCAGGACTACCAGACTGACTAACAGTTTCTTCCCACAGGCCATCAGGCTTGTGAATGCTAACTTTTGAATGCTAGCTCCCTCCAACTCCCCGTTTTTACTTTTGTCTTTTTGAACAAAAGACAGCTACCTTGACCACCCCCTAACTGTGAACCATCACTGTAGACACGTTTCACCGTTGATCACTAAAGACACTTTAACTGCTGCTGTGACCCAAGGTCACCTCCATATTTATACTGTTGACTGTCAATCAGAATGTGCAATAATGTTATGTTACTTACTGTGCCTTGTATATACATTTTTATTTTTAGCTAAGTACCGTGTGACTTGTTGAAGGGTGGACTAGCAAAGTAAGATTTTCATTGTACGGCAAACTGTGTGTTTAACTGTGCATATGACAATAAACAATCTTGAATAAAAAAGTGATTTGATGTAATATTTTGATATTTACACATCGCATATTTACACACACGCATTTTACTAGAATACCCTTATGAGCATTACATATATCAATATCAAGTACCTACTGTACTGTTTACTTGTTGAAATACCCTTTTTAGAGCAAATATCTACCCAAATGGCCACTTTGTTGCTGCCAAAAATGTATTTTAAGTAATATTTTGATATTGACACATCTCATCTCTGCATATTTTACTAGAATACTCTTATGGACATTACATATATATATAAAGTACCTACTGTACTGTATACTTGTAGAAATACCTTTTACAAAGCTAAAATATACCAAAACAACCACTCTGCTGCTGCCAAAATTTGATTTCAAGTAATATTTTGATACTGACAAATCTCATCTCTGCATAGTTTACTAAAATTCCCTTATGAGCATTACATGTATCAAAATCAAGTACCTACTGTACCGTTTACTTGTTGAAATACCATTTTTAGAGCAAATATCTACCCAAATGGCCACTTTACTGCTGCCAAAAATGTATTTTAAGTAATATTTTGATACTGACACATCTCATCTCTGCATATTTTACTAAATACTCTTATGGGCATGACATATATATAAATCAATTACCTCCTGTATACTTGTAGAAATACCCTTTACAAAGCTAAAAAATACCAAAACAACCACTTTACTGCTGCCAAAAATTGATTTCAAGTAATATTTTGATATTTACACATCTCATCTCGGCATATTGTACTGGAATACCCTTATGGGCATTACACATGTATAAACCTAGTACCTACTGTACTGTTTACTTGTTGAAATACCCCATTTAGAGCTAAAAACTACCCAATTTGCTACTTTACTGCGACCAATAATCGATTCCAGATAATATCAACAATAATAACAAAATTGTCAGAATAATTGTATATAAGTTATAAAACAACTTTGTTTTCCATTGAATTCAGGTCCCCTGCGAGAAGACCAAAACTGTCTTTCATCTTATCAAACAAAAGGCTTGTAAAACTCCACTATCTGCGATGGGATGCAACATGGAGGTGTCGGTTTCTTTGATCTATTGACAGCCACAGGAGACCTTTTCTTGACCCGAGAGCTACAAAGCGGAGAGGGAGCAGACCTGACGCAGCACAAGGCACCTTTTCTTTTAACGGTTTATGATCGAGTGCGACAGCCATTTACGACCCCCCTCCCTTTAGAAACATCTGAAGCTATGTAATCAGAAAAGCCCCAAAGGAAAGAGGACGCGTGGAACTCCCTCGTCAGAGCGTGGTGGGAAACTGTACGAAGTTGCAGCCCAGACGTTTCTCCTCATGAGCTAAATTGAATCCTGTCTGTGTTTGATTTCTTTGCTCCTTGTCTTGTTTAATAGATGTCATCGGCAAAAATGTCAAAGCATATCTCTGAAACACAATATTATACCTTCTGAAAACGATAGCAAGAATATACCTACAAATTTCAGAAAACGTCACGAGCAAACACTTTGTTTAAAAAGTTTTTACTGCCTTTTTAGCCCTTTCCTCATCGCAGCCACCCCCTCGTCTTCTCCCCCCCAGCCATGGTTGCAACCCCCTACTCCTCCACCAGACATTAGTCATCTTTGTGGACCAGGTCAGAGGTCAACTGAGGAAGCTGCATCCTAGAAACTATCTGGTGCGCACCAGAATCTATCTAGTGTGCACTATGTAATATTTAAGTACAGTCTTTTATTTTCCAATCAATTCATTTTGTAACATGAATTGATTAACGTGGACCCCGACTTAAACAAGTTGAAAAACTTATTTGGGTGTTCAATTGTACGGAATATGTACCGAACTGTGCAATCTACTAATAAAAGTATCAATCAATCATTCAATCAATTCCTACATGCAAACACAGTGTTACTGTTCAAACTGTGTGTAATGCAACAGTATTTAAAATTATTAAATATACTCGTTAAATAATGTGTCCTCCTTGTTTTTAATGAATAATTAAGGCCTACTATGCTACTGTATTTTAATGCTGTTCATGATGGTGGTACTTGGAAATCCAAGTATTTTCTGAGGTGGTACTTGGTTAAAAAAGTTTGACAACTACTGACGTAATGACATTGTAAACTAAATTGGCAGACACCTTTTTGTTTTACCTAAACGGCGTCTGCTCATACATCGCGCTTCCAACGAGATCCCGTCACCCCCCGAGTAAAAAGGTTCCACAACTGTTCACGTTTTACCATCTCATCTTATTTTCCATCATGTGAATGTTGGAAGTGGAACTAAATATGATCTCTGAGAGGGTTACACATTATTACCAAAGCAGGGCCCCCGTCCACATATACCAGCGTTTCTCAAAGTGTGGGGCGGGCCCCACCTGTGGGGAATAGAGACATGACAGGTGGGGCGCGAGGAACGGGAGGGAATTTCACTTAAAAACATTTTTTCATTATTATATTCTTGCGGCGGCAATGACCAAGAAGAGCGCGGAGTTGGAATATAATTACAACACTTTATGTACATATTTATATCATATTTACATAATATGTAACTACAAGCTCCATTCACAGACAGAGTCCCACTGCTTTTATGAGCGGTCAAGCGAGTCAAAAGCCGAAAATGTTTTTTTATTTTTTATTTGTGGCGGCCGTAATTCTTTCGTGGCGAGCCGCCACAAATAAATGAATGTGTGGGAAACCCTGACATGAATGTTACTTGATGTTCAATACATTTGAAAATGTTAAGCTTGGCATTAGTGAATTATATTTATATAGCGCTTTTCTCTAGTGACACACATAGTGAAACCCAATATCTAAGTTACATTTAAACCAGTGTGGGTGGCACTGGGAGCAGGTGGGTAAAGTGTCTTGCCCAAGGACACAACGGCAGTGACTAGGATGGCGGAAGCGGGAATCGAACCTGCAACCCTCAAGTTGCTGGCACGGCTGCTCTACCAACCGAGCTATGCCGCCCCATTAGCGTTCTGTTGTGGCGATGGGGGCAGGTGGGGCTTGAAAACTCCCCCTTGTCCAAAGTGGGGGATGACAAAAAAAGTTTGAGAACCACTGACATATACAATACTACTACATATCTGATGAAAAACAACATTATTTTTGTTTTTTTAATTATAAGTGTGCCAAATCACCTCTATTTGGACATTATCTAATGCAGGGGTGTCCAAAGTGCGGCCCGGGGGCCATTTGCGGCCCGCAGCTAATCGTTTACCCACCCGCCACACATTCTGCAAAAATTGCAAAATTGATAGTATAGCAAAAATTCAAAAACACATTTAAAAAAAGTGGAATGAGGTGAAATATAATGAGAAAACGTGGCAATGTTGACACAAAGCTGCCATGCAGGCAGTTTTTTTTTTCCTTGTGTCTTTATTTGTTTTTTTTTTCCATGTTTTATGTAGAAAAATATTGCATATGTTGTGTGGTTGCCATATAAAAAGATCAAAATTCGGACAAAAGAACATAAAATAAACAAAATAATAGTTCAAACTTAAAATCGACAGATATATCCGAAGTTTATCTTTATATTTAAGTGTTAAAAGTAAAAAAAAAAAATCTAATAAAAATGAATCACTTTATGAGTGGGGAACCTTTCGGATCTCAAATATATTTAGTAGGATTTTATTTAACTTTTCACTGTGATTACTCAAAAATATTAAATAATTAAAATCAATGATGTCCTGCATTATTGATCTTTGAGGGCTTGAATTGCTAAATAAAGGAACTCTCCTGAAGGAATCAATAAAGTACTATCTATCTATCTAAATACTGCATATTTCAGTTTTACGATGAAAAAACAAGTTGTCTTTGACTGAAAAGGCACAAAACCTTATTTGTTTTACTTTATATCAACCTCAAGTTGATATAGAGATTTACTGTAAGCATTAAATAAAAAAATAATAATAATAATTTGACCTTTTTTTTAACATTTTAGTGATTGAGACCCTCTATGCTCCGCAGGAGCCCAAAGTATTAAAAAAAAATCCATATATTTTGTTATGGTTTGAAAATGAAAATTATCAAAATGGCCCCTGCATGCTTACATTTTTCCGTGTTCGGCCCTCTGTGGAAAAAGTTTGGACACCCCTGATCTAATGGAAATGACTGCTGCAAACACGTCATGTTCATGATGAAATATAAAGTTAGTAAAAATGTGAGAGTAAGAAGTAAACAAACCTGTTCTGTGTAACACAACTTGAGGTTTCTTGAAAACAGCTTCCAATAGTTGACGTAGTCTCTCGTTCTCTTCTTTTGTCCGAGAAAGTTCCTCTTTGTACTCTGCTATCGTTCTTTCACACATTTTCACACAACAAAGTTCTTCCTCATACTTTGCTATCGTTCTTTCGCACATTTTCACACAATCACAACACTTTACACTCACACTTGATCTTAACTAAGCGATGTGTTGATCAAATCCGCGTCTCTTTGTTAGCGGCTAACAAGCTAAGCTAACTAGCATGCTAAGCTAATTGGCGCACTCAAACAACTATCAAGCTAAGCGGGCCTAATAATCTCCAAATTTGGCTGAGACGAGTGGAGTTTACCCTGACACGGAAGATGAATAAAGTGTAGTTAGTAGCAATGTGAGGAGATGTGCCGAGGCTTAGAAGCGTGTGTGGAGAAAAGGAGGACTTTGCCGCAAAGCGCATGTCTTCCAAGCATGCGTCCGTAGGGGCGGGGCCAAAGAGTCATAGTTGTGATGTTTTGGGCTAGGGAGTATAAGAACTACACTACCCAGCATGCAACAGTAGTGACGAACATGCGCGGTAGCCCCGTGAAGTGGTGTCGTATGTCGCCATGCAGACAGCTAGAATGTGGTTATGAGCACGCTGTGTGAGTCAACGTTGAACACGCCTCGTCTGCATTTATTACAATTAGACAGACAACACAATAAATGCATTAAAAACAGTACTAGTTAATTATTCTCATACATACATGATTTAAAGTAAAATACGGTTTATATATTTGAAATATCATTTTTGATTGATTGATTGATTGATACTTTTATTAGTAGATTGCACAGTACAGTACATATTCCGTACAATTGACCACTAAATGGTAACACCCCATTAAGTTTTTCAACTTGTTTAAGTCGGGGTCCATGTTAATCAATTCATGGTACAAATATATACTATCAGCATAATACAGTCATCACACATGTTAATCATCATAGTATATACATTGAATTATTTACATTATTTACAATCCAGGGTGTGGGATGAGGAGCTTTGGTTGATATCAGTACTTCAGTCATCAACAATTGCATCAACAGAGAAATGTGGACATTGAAACAGTGTAGGTCTTACTAAGTAGGATATGTACATCCAGCAGAGAACATAGTGAGTTCAGATAGCATAAGAACAAGTATGTACATTAGAACAGTGGTCCCCAACCACCGGGCCGCGGAAGAATTTTTTATAAAAAAAAAATAATAATAATAATGTTTTTTTGTATTTTTTTTTTAAATCAACATAAAAACATAATATACACTTACAACTAGTGCACCAACCACAAAAAACTCCCTTTTTCATGACAAAAACGTCCCTTTTTCATGACAAAGAAGAAAAAAAAAAAAAGAAAAAAAAAAGGTTTGTCCCGGTGGGATTTCTCCATCAGTTGCTTGTCACTCCTGACAGCTCTTTCCGCAAGTCCCTTCGACTTGGGAAACTCTGGGCTACTGGTGGTGTGGATGAAGTCCCGCTCCTCAGCAAATTTCCTGAATTGCTCACACTTGTACTGTCTTACATTATCAGATAGCAGTGTGTGTGGTGTACCGTGCAATGAAAAATTTTATTTTCATTTTGGAAATTACAACTGTCGCTGTGATGTTTTGTAGAAGGTCAATTTCAAACCATCCAGAATAGGAATCCACTATCACCTGGTAGTGTTGTCCACGTCATTCAAAAATGTCTGTAACAACTGTGGACCACGGAAGGTCTGGAACTGGATGAAGATGAAGTGGTTCTTTCTGCTGATGTGGTTTTGTGCTGTTGCACACTGTGCAAAAAAGTAGTTCTTTAGTGATGTCTCGTGACATTGATGGCCAAAAGATGATACCTCTTGCTCTGCGTTTGGTTGCTTCAATGCCTGGGTGACCTTTGTGTACAATCTTAATGTACTCTTTTTGTAGTGACGTTGGAATGACTGCTTTCTGCCCTTTCATGACAATTCCATCTTCCACAGTGAGTTCGTCTCTGTAGGGGAAGAAAACTTCAATGGCAGGCTGCAGCTGAGTCTTTCTGGCAAGCCATCTACGCTGGATAACTACACTGAGTGTGCATTACTTCAACCTCCTCCATGTGCTTCTTGAGCTCTTCCAGGCGGGCTGTAGAAATGTAGCTCACAGACATGATGTCGAAAGAACCACTATCAGATGGGCTCTCACTGTCTGTTGCATTAGGGGCTCTTGAAAGAGTTTCAGCCAAGTACATGTGCTTTCCTTTTTTGTAGATTAGGCTTATGTCATAGCTTTGCAAGCGTAGCAGCATCCGCTGAAGACGGGCCGGGGCATTATGAATTGGTTTCTTCAAGATAGTCCCCAACGGTTGGTGGTCAGTTTCTACTGTGGTGGCCTTGCCATACACATAGTCTCTGAACTTGGTGCATGCAAACACAACAGCTAGAAGCTCCTTCTCAATTTGAGCGTATTGACTTTCTGTTTCTGTAAGGGCGCGGGATGCAAAGGCTACTGGCCTTCCATTTTGCATGAGGCAGCTCCTAGTCCAAAGCATGAGGCGTCACAGGTCAGCCTGACTGGCTCTTTGACATCTTAGTAGGCCAATACTGGTGGAAAGGAGAGACATGCTTTCAGGCGGTCGAAAGCATCTTGGTGTTGCTGGAACCAGCACCATGCGGTCTCTTTGTGAGTCAGCTTCCTCAGTGGCGTTGCGATGTCACTGAGGTTTGGAATGTGCTTGCCAAAATAGTTAACCATTCCCAGGAAACGGTGAAGTGAAGTGACATCTGTGGGAAATGACATGTCTGTGATAGCAGCAGTTTTGGAGGGGTCAACTTTCAGACCTTTACTTGTGAAGATATGACCAACATAGCATACTTGGTCAAGTCGAAATTTGCATTTCTGCATGTTGAGTTTGAGGTTTATTTCCTTCACACGTTCAAGCACCTTTTTTGGCTTCCGATGATGATGTCATCGACAATGACTGAGCATGGATATCCAGCAAAGAGCTGATCCATTGTGCGCTGGAATACTCCGCTTGCTGAGTTAATGCCGAAAGGCATGCGAAGGAATCAGTAACGTCCAAAAGGAGTACTGAATGTTGTCTTCATTGAGGACTTCTTGTCCAGGCGGATCTGCCAGAATGAATTTTTTGCATCTAGCACTGAAAACATTTGTGCTGCTACCTCCTCCACACTTCTCATGGGGTGGTGGGGCCGTTTTAGTGCTTCATTTAAAGGCCTACTGAAAGCCACTACTACCCACCATGCAGTCTGATAGTTTATATATCAATGAGGAAATATTAACATTGCAACACATGCCAATACGGCCTTTTTGGTTTACTAAATTGCAATTTTAAATTTCCCGGGAGTTTCGTCTTCGAAACGTTGTGTAATGATGACGTGTACGCAAGACGTCACAGGTTTTTAGGAAGTATGAGCGCTGCACACACACACAGCTAAAAGTCGTCTGCTTTTACGGCATAATTATACAGTTTTTTGGACATCTGTGTTGCTGAATCTTTTGCAATTTGTTCAATTAATATTGGAGAAGTCACAGTAGAAAGATGGAGTTGGGAAGCTTTAGCCTTTAGCCACACAAACACACAGTGATTCCTTGTTTAAAATTCCTGGAGCTGAAACTTTCCTATGGATCAGAGCGCGGTCAAGAGAACATGGATCCCGACCACACGTCAACCAGCAGGTTTCGGTGAGAAAATTGTGGTTAAAAAGATAGTTCTTACCGGAGAAAAGCTGAGCTTGTGCCATCCATAAAGCTGCCGTCGACTCCCCTGAGACACTGCGCATCAAGACAGTCGTGGAGACACCCTTCCGACTATCAGGTAATATTAAACTCACTAACACACTAGCAACACAATAGAAAGATAAGGGATTTCCCAGAATTAACCTAGTAAATGTGTCTAAAAATATCGGAATCCGTCCCAATGCAATCGCGTTTTTTTTTTAAACTTTTTTTTAAATTATTTTTTCTAGTCCGTCGCTATCAATATCCTCAAACACGAATCTTTCATCCTCGCTCAAATTAATGGGGAAATTGTCGTTTTCTCGGTCCGAATAGCACTTTTTGTTGGAGGCTCCCATTAAAAACAATGTGAAGATGTGAGGAGCCATCAAACATGTGACGTCATCGTCTGCGACTTCCGGTAGAGGCAGAGCTTTTCTCTTAGCACCGACAGTTGCGAAATTTATCGTGGATGTTCTCTACTAAATCCTTTCAGCAAAAATATAGCAGTATCGCGAAATGATCAAGTATGACACATAGATTGGACCTGCTATCCCCGTTTAAATAAGAAAATCTCATTTCAGTAGGCCTTTAAATCTTTGGGGTTGATGCACAATCTGATTTCTGATTTGACTTTTGTGTGCCCAGCGACCATGGATGACACCCAAGCTGTTGGTTCGGTGACTGAAGTAATAACGTCTATGCTTTCCATGGATTTAAGTTCAGCTTTCACACAGTCTTGCATCGCTACTGGGATGCGGTGGGCCGGCCTACCAACTGGCGGCACATTGGGGTCCACTGTCATTGTGTAAACAACTGGTAGTTCTCCGAGCTCTTCACTGAAAATATCTTGGTATTGTGTGAGGATCCGTGCGCTGAACTCTCCAGTGTTCTCTGTGGTGACATGGTGCACATCGGGACTCAACTCGACTAGCCCCGTACGCAGGCATGCACGGAAGCCCAACAGTGATGTCACATTCTATCCACTGTGAAAAATGGCAGTAAGTGGCGCTGTCCCTTTAAAAAGCATGTCAGCATAGCTTCACCTTGTGTCTCGATTTTGGCTCCTCCGTAAGCCACCAAATTTGTGCTTCTGTGTTGTTTGGTGAGTTTCACGCCGCTGTTTACTCTATTGAAAGTCTTCAGTGACATTACATTGCATTTAGCACCTGTATCCACTTTCATTTCGGTTGGCATGTCGTTTATGCACACTGTGACAAATCCTTCATCTTGGTCTCTTTGTTGTGGATTTACAGAGTCAATGCAATTTTCTATTTCCAAGCCATCCACGTAGAATGTGTCATTTTCACTTTGGCTGTGTTGATCCACTGTCACATCATGCACAGACTGTCCATAGCACTTGTTTGTGGTAAACTTGGACTGACTCTGTGGCTTTGACTTGCAGCATTTTTTGTACAGATTTTGTTTCTTGCAGCTGTTTTCATGTTGTAATTCTCGAACACACCACCAGGGTGTGCACATCGAGGAGTCAGTTACTACCACCCTCTCATGCAGTGCGTATGTACAATTACTGTCCCGCTGAAGTCTTAATTAAAGCCAACTTATTCATGCAGCTCGGCACAGTTCTTCCTACGGGTAACCACAAACAACAACAAAACAGTCATTTCACCAAATGATCTACACTGTCCATTTTAAATTTTCAAAACAAAGACATACAACTTATTTTCGTAAAAATATTCAAATATTTAACAATGTATTGAAACAACAGTAGCATAAGGAAAGAAAAAAAGAAACAAAATAAATATTACACTTATGATATTATTTTTGTTTTTGATGATCATTTGTTTTCATAATGTATTTTAGAATGTGGGAGGTTTTCATGTCCTCTTTAAATTTCAATTGGCATTACATATATTATATCTATACATCTATATCTGGCAGCACGGTGGAAGAGGGGTTAGTGCGTCTGTGTCACAATACGAAAGTCCTGAGTAGTCAGGGTTCAATCCCGGGCTCGGGATTTTTCTGTGTGGAGTTTGCATGTCCTCCCCGTGAATGTGTGGGTTCCCTCCAGGTACTCCGACTTCCTCCCACTTCAGAAGACATGCACCTGGGGATAGGCCCCTCCCACCTCCAAAGACATGCACCTGGGGATAGGCCCCTCCCACCTCCAAAGACACGCACCTGGGGATAGGTTGATTGGCAACACTAAATGGTCCCTAGTGTGTGAATGTCAGTGTGAATGTTGTCTGTCTATCTGTGTTGGTCCTGCGATGAGGTGGCGACTTGTCCAGGGTGTACTCCGCCTTCCGCCCGATTGTAGCTGAGATAGGCACCAGCCCCCGCCCCACTCCCCTCCCAACCCCACCCCCCCACGACACCAAAAGGGAATAAGCGGTAGAAAACGGATAGATAGATAGATAGATGGATATGATATATATAATGCCACCCTCGGGCAGACGCTATAGGGTGCTAAAAGCTGGCAAAAATTCACTAAAAATCAGCTTTTACCCAAGAGCCATAGTAGCATAATATGTCCTTCATGTCCTCATGTGTCATGTTTTTGATTTGTTTCTATTTTTCCGGACTATAATAAGCAATAATGTTATATGCATGTGTGTATATATATTCATATGCATGCATGTATGCATCTGTGTGGATATATATACATATATAGATACATCTCTTATTTCTATCTACCTTTTTTTTGTACTATTTATATTACCATATTGTACATGCACCTTAGTGGATCTGCTCCAATTTTGTTATTCTTTGAACCTGTTCACTGCAATAATGACAATAAAACTATTTTCTATTCTATTCTATTCTATTCTATCCAAAGGAAATTTAAAAAGAACATGAAAACCTCCCACATTCTAAAATACATTATAAAAACGATTAACATCAAAAACAAAAATAATATCATGAGTGTAATATTTATTTTGTATCTTTTTTGTCTTTCCTTATGCTACTGTTGTTTGAATACATTTTTAAATATTTAAATATATTTACGGAAATAAGTTGTATGTCTTTGTTGTGAAAATTTGAAATGGAAATTTTTTCTTTTATTTTCACAAGAAGTAAATAGTATATAATAAAATATTTTTACCGTGAGTGGAAAGCTAGTTTTACCTATTTTTCTCGCGAGATTTGGAAAATAGCTGCTTACTTGTTTCTCTCGCGAGATCTGACAACACTGCGCGCGAATCAAACACGGCGAGAATAAAGCAAGATGGCGTCTGACGGTGAAGACGTTATTGCAGTCGTCACAGTTCAGTGTTCTTAATCTGTGCCTCCATGTACACATATATGTCCTTTATTACACTCTAGTAAATAGAGTAAACATCGTTAATAACTGTTTGCATCCGGTTGTATTAGTCTGAGCGCACTTTGATGCTTCTCGAGCTAGCTTAGCCTGATAGTTAGCTTAGCTTGTTAGCTGCTAACAAAGAGAGGCGGAAGTGATCAAAACACATCACTAAGTAGAGATCAAGTGTGAGTGTAAAGTGTTGTGATTGTGTGAAAATGTGCCAAAGAACCATAGCAGAGTACGAGGAGGAACTTTATCCAACAAAAGAGGAGAAGGAGCGACAACATGAAAAACATCAAGTTGTGTTACACAGAACAGGTTTGTTTACTTCTTACTCTCACATCTTTAATAACTTTATATTTCATTATTAACACTATTCTTCAATAAATTGTCTGTAGGAAGATGAATTGTTATGTGAGGATGATGCACTGATTGTTTTACATTGTTCATAAAAACGAGACAGTGCCAGACACACAATATTTATGAGAGGTTGATGTTTGTAACAATGTGTATCAACATGTTTACACAAAACTCACACAGTCACCGGGGGAATATTCCAGAGAGCAGGTTAAGTGCAAAGTCCTGAGTATGTAAAGCTCGAGAGTTTTACCTCCAAAAATAAGAGAGGTAAGACAAAGTCAGAGTCAGTCACCATGGTTACTGACGCTGTTAACCTAGCCTGCTAGCTGGCAGGTTTGACAAGTTATATATGTGTGTCAAAGCATACTGACCTGTTATTTCCTTCATGTCGGTGCACCCTCCCTGAGATCGGTAGGTTGTGAGTTCGAACCCCAACCCAGTCATACCAAATACTATACAAATGGGACCCATTACTTCTCTGCCTTGCACTCAGCATCAAGGGTTTTAATTGGGGTTTAATCACCATAAAAGTTATTCCCGGGCGTGGCCACCGCTGCTGCTCACTGCTCCCCTCACCTCCCAGGGTGTGATCAAGGGTGATGGGCCAAATGCAGGAAATAATCTCCCCACACCTAGTGTGTGTGTGACAATCATTGGTACTTTAACGTTTAACGTGTCTGTGATTGTCAAAAAAACAAAGCCTGATCTAAAGATGACATCTTGATCTCATACCATCTCAAACCAATTGGCCGTTCATTATTAAGTGAAATGTTTTATAATCGCTTAAATTTGTCTTTAACCAAGCAACACTGTTTTATTCAGTTACTCAACTAATCGGAAACATTTCCAGTAGAACACTTGATTAATAACATTTTCAATAGCCACAGCCCTATATTTCATGTACAATTTAATATTTAGCATGTAGAAGTTAAAATGTGTTTTGTTTGTGTCCTGTAGACATCCATCAGCTGATTGGACACCAAGAAGAATGTCTCCCTCATCTGCAGGGGGACAGTTTCACTTTAGAGTATCCACAGCTCTCAAATTTTAAAGGGGACAAAGATGAGCCACAGCCCTCTTATTTCAAAGAGGAAGAGGAGGGAGAGTGTCCTGTAGGGCAGGAGGAGGCTGATGTCAGCAAGTTTCCACTGACTGTTGTCTCTGTGAAGACTGAAGAGCATGAAGACAAACCACCTGAGTCCTCACAGCTTCATCACAGTCCAAGTAAGCACAACATCCACATATCATCTAATACAATGTTTGTGACACATGTTCATCCGGGGGACACATTTAGGACTAAAGATGAAGATATGTTTGCTATTTAACACCACCATTTAAAAATGAATGCTCATCAATCATCAACAGTGTAATTGCTGGGGTGTAACCATGTGACCTAGAGGCCGTCCTCCTTACCTCACGTGGTCAAATGAAGGCAAACATTCAATATGGCTACTGTTTATTTACCTTTAACAGCACATATGTCAGCATATTTCAAAGGTTTAGTGGTGAAGATAAGAGATGTACACCAAGTACCATTTTTTTAGTACTGGTTCCTAATTATGTTGTCCATGAGGACCGTGAAGATTCTGGACTAACGGCACAACTATTTGTATTTTTAATTCCAGCTGACTGACATAACTATGATGCATTTTCACATTGAGTTCAGCTGCCGCTGCTACACATTACAATCAGCTTTGAATGATGACAAATAAGGAAGCAACTACGCGCAAAAGTTTGATGTGTGTGTTATTGAGAAGAAGATGACATTACTGCATTTCACCTTGCACTGCACACATAGTTGACTTCTTTTAATTTTCCTGAAGGAATCAATGAAGTACTA
This sequence comes from Nerophis ophidion, assembly GCF_033978795.1. Classification (NCBI taxonomy): domain Eukaryota; kingdom Metazoa; phylum Chordata; class Actinopteri; order Syngnathiformes; family Syngnathidae; genus Nerophis; species Nerophis ophidion. The sequence goes on along the minus strand of NW_026907003.1, from coordinate 283,301 downwards.
TCTATCTATCTATTTAAGACTTCAAATAAACAGCTGCTGATAAAAGACTTCCCTGCTTTAAAATGTTACAGAACATCATGTTGGAGGTGTTCAAACTCTTGTGCTAATAGAAATGCTATTTAAAATGCCTTTTTTCCAGGTTTTTATTTCCACAAATGACATGTAGTACCGACAAGAGTACTGATAAATACTGGTATCGATAAGGAATATTTATTAGGGTATCATATCAATAAATCTATAAATTTAAATCCCTACTGAAGATACAAGCCAGATATCTTAAAAAAATGAAATCATTTTTTATTTGGATTTAGTTACTACTCCGGTGTCCAGCAATGTCTCAACACCTTTGAGAGATGAATTAATGTAGTTTATTTTTACTAATTAGCTATGTTTTGTTGATGTTAAACATCAGAATCAGACACATTTTATTAACCCCCGAGGGGAAATTAAAATGTTCAGCAGAATCCCATTCAAGGTCAGACAAACATTCTAGGGAGACAGAACAGTATCGCTGACGGGTCTGCCAACTTGCGGCGCCCCTTGCAAAAAAGGTGAGATACATACAGGTAAACAAGTGGGGGCAATGAGAGAGAAAAAAAAAATCGGTCTAAGCCTGGGCCCCTGGAGAGGGGGTCCAGACTGAGGCCAAGGGAAGAAAACAACTTATAGCACACATTCCTCTTTCATGTGTGGAAGAGGGAAACTTCAAAGAAGACAAAGGACATTAAAAGAGCAGAGCTGATGCAACCAGCCACTTCTACATACAGCTATGAATAAAAAGTAAAAGAAACATATACACTGTGGTGGCTTTTGCGGTGTCCCACGCCATTGTCTGTTGGGGTGAAGGGAGCTTGGCCAGAGACGGGAGCAGACCCAACAAAGCAACCAAGAGAGCCGACTCCACTCTCGGCCGCCAAACCAAGTCTCTGCCAGTGTCCAGTCCGCATGGATGAGTGAGGATATGTCCAAAGAGACCGAGGTGTCCGATACCTGCTCATTCAGCCAAGACACTGTGAAGCTTTTCCGTCCCGGCGCTCAGTGCTAGCTCCGCAGTCCTGTCTCTTCATCTGCATCTCCTCCAGTCTCTCCAAACGGACTCTGGTGTGGCAGAAACCCAGCAGCTGGTCTCCATGGCCAAAAGGCTCTCAGGAGGCAGATCCAGAAGTTCACAAAAAAGCACCGCAGAAGTCACGAAAGTGCCACCCCTTGTCACACAGTCCCAAAAGGTCCGGACCAAAAGGCAAAAAAAAAATATATATATATATATGTATATATATAAACATAAAAAGAAGAAGGAAACACAAAAGGATGACACAAGAGCACAGAGTTCCTGCCAACAGCAGCCACTACAGGGTCACCATCTTGGGGGAAAAAAATAAAAAAAATTGCAGCATACCAGCTACAACAACACACAAATCATAAAAGTTTCCTAAAGGAAAATGTTCATATTTAAATAAGTAGAGTAAATAAATCATAAACAGGATTTTACAGTTTAAATGCAAATGTTGATGCTCCTCTTAGACACTGTTCTTTGTTCTCTTTCGGGTGTACAAGCAGCTGTCTTGTTTGTATGTAAGTGTTTTACTGCTGTGTTTATTTTTTTCATGAGTTTTTGTATTGCTTCGCTGATGTACCGTATGGTTTCGACATCTTGAATGTCAACATGGGGACTGATGAGATCCTCAGAGACAGAACAGCGGCAAACAGCTTCCCGCCAAGAAAAAGAAGAGGGCCAAGAAAAAAGTGTCGGCCGCCAAGTCCGCCGCCAAGGGCAAGAAGAGCGACGCCCAAGCAGGACGCTCCTCGTCCAGCCCCAAGAAGTCCAGAGCGGGGAGCAAGTCCAAGGCCATTGTCATGGACTCCAGCACAGACGACGAGAAGCATGGCGAGGAAGAGAAGGTGACGGCGAGGGACAAGTCGTTGGAAAAAGAGTTGAAAACGTACCTGCACGACGAAGTGTGCACTTGGATCTTCAATCCGCCAAACTCTTCCCACATGGGAGGAGTGTGGGAAAGACTAATTGGCATCACTCGCCGTATCCTGGATGCATTGCTCCTTAAGGAGGGAGGCTCTCACCTTTCTCATGAGGTGCTCACCACTCTCATGGCTGAGGTCATGGCAATTATAAACGCAAGACCTCTCATTCCAGTTTCAACTAAACCAGAGATCCCAGTAATACTAACACCTGCAACCTTGCTGACACTGAAGAGAGACGTCATATCTGCACCGCCAGGAGACTTCAACGTGAAAGACATCCACTCACAACAATGGCGGAAAGTCCAATCTCTCTCTGATAGATCCGGGAAGCGATGGAAACGAGAATACCTGTCAACCATACAAACTAGGAGAAAATGGTATGCAGAAAGGCCTAACCTGCAAATTGGAGACCTAGTACTACTGAAAGACGGCCAGGTGAGAAGAAATGAATGGCCCACTGGACTCATCGTCAAGTCTATCAACAGCCATGACAGCAAAGTAAGAAAAGTAGATGTTAAGATCATCCGACAAGGTACTCCAATAATCTACACTAGACCTGTTTCAGAGGTTGTGTTGCTCCTTCGTAAAGAGACTGTATAGTGGTATAAAACATTATACCAAGCGGGGAGTGTTATGCCCGTTTGATTGTGGACTATTACTGACACCTTGTGGCGATGGGAAATGCTCTGCGTCATTAGTTTGGGCACTTCCGGTTTACTTTGGGCACTTCCGGTTTACGATGTTTGTCTAGTTCATAAACAATAAGAAGTAGTCGAGTTGTGTTAACTCTTACAAGCCTTGGAAAAGATAAGTCTGTAAGTAAACTGTTTAACTTGTTTATGTAACTCAATACTAAGGTGGAAAGTTGCTAAGTTTGATAGTAAGATGTGTATTGAAAAACGATTTTTGGGCACTAATTTAATGAATGTTTGAGGATTTAAAATGGCTGCTGGTCGCATATTTCCACCATCGAAATAGTTTCAACACTCAGCAGTATTTGTTTGGCGATAATGCTGTATATTTGTGTGAAGCTAATGTTTAGATATTGTGTATAACATTTGTTAATTGAATCATATAGCTTATACATTGTCATTATGTGTATTTCAGTTTTACAATAATAAAAAATAAAAGTTAATAAATAAAAAGAAAAGTTATTTTTCAATTTCGTTTTCGCTATCTGCCTCCATACTCCAACCATCCCTTTCAATACATGCGTAATCTGTTGAATCGCTTAAGCCGCTGAAATCCGAGGCTGAATCCGAGCTAATGTCGCTATATCTTGCTATGGTAACCGCCATGTTGTTTGTATTGGCATCGCTATGTGACGTCACAGGAAAATGAACAGTGGCTTCGCACATAGCCAAAATCAAGCACTTTAAAGGTTTTTTTTAGGGATATTCCAGGACGGGTAAAATTTTGAAAAAAACTTCGAAAAATAAAATAAGCCACTGGGAACTGTTTTTTATTGGTTTTAACCCTTCTGAAATTGTGATAATGTTCCCCTTTAAGAAAGTCAGTGATTTCACTATAAAAGTGGGTGACATTGTTATCACCAGGAAAGATGAGATCACCTACCTAGGTTCCATTCTAGAAGCTAATCTTTCCTGTGATAAAATGGCACCTCCAAAACCCTCAAATCTAGACTCCAAACATCCCAGAATAAGCTAGTCCGGTTACTTTTAGACCTCCACCCCAGATCACACCTCAATCCAACCCACTTCTCCAAAGTGGGCTGGCTCAGGGTGGAGGACAGAGTAAAACAACTTGCACTGAGCCTAGTCTATAAAATCCGCGACACCTCCTTGATACCGAAGTACATGTCAAATTACTGACCGCCATAACCACAACACCAGGGGGAGCTCCACAAACCACGTTAAACCCAGATTCCGATCTAACAAAGGTCTTAACTCATTCTCTTTCTATGCCACATCAATGTGGAATGCACTCCCAACAGGTGTAAAAGTAAATGCATCTCTATATTCCTTCAAAACCGCTCTAAAACAACACCTCCAGGCAACTTCAACCCTTTCCTAATACCCTCCTCCATTCACATCCCATCTTCCCGGATTATAAATAACCTAATGTAAATAATCAAATGTTCTTCTAATGTATATACTTGTTCTTATGCTATGTGAACTCACTATGTTCTCTGCTGGCTGTACATATCCTACTGTAAGACCTACACTGTTTCAATGTCCACATTTCTCTGTTGATGCAATTGTTGATGACTGAAGTACTGATATCAACCAAAGCTCCTCATCCCACCCCCGGATTGTAAATAATGTAAATAATTCAATGTATATACTATGATGATTAACCTGTGTGATGACTGTATTATGCTGATAGTATATATTTGTACCATGAATTGATTAACATGGACCCTGACTAAACAAGTTGAAAAACTTAATGGTGATGTTACCATTTAGTGGTCAATTGTACAGAATATGTACTGAACTGTGCAATCTACTAATACAAGTATAAATCAATCAAGCAATCAAATTCAGAAAATAAAGACTTATACTGTGATTGAAAACAAATGTATTTAAGGAGTGTAAGATTGTCATGTATGTCCCCTGTGGACGACTGAGGGAGTGCCTGCTCTAAAAAAAATTCTTAATCCCCACTATGTTCTGGGGACGTAAGAGGGCTGACGTCACCAGATCAGATTTATTCTATTGACTCCGGGGGAGTCAATAGAAGAAAAACAAAAAGGATTACCAGGCGTGTATGGTGAGTCCTGGACGAGTTGAAAGTGGCTGTGTCTGTGAAGGGGTGATGGTGGAGTTAGCTAGGCGACGCCCTTCGCCGCGGCTTCCGCCTCTGCCGACGCGTGCGAGGGGGTGGGGTGAGACGGGGTGTTGCTGGACCCAGTGGAGTCAAGCGGGACTTGGAGACCTCCAAGCCCCAAGATCATCTCGACATCCGGCACGCCGCGGAATGTCCCAGCCTGCCTCGCTTGGGCTAACCTCCACGTTATCCTGTCGAATTCTTCGACTTCCGCTGCGAGAGAAGCTTCATTAGCTCGGACTTTACTGTGACATCTTGCTGGCATCGTGGTGAAAAGTTGTTCTCTCGTGGGTGCAGTGGAGGATGGAACACAGCGTGAGGATAAGGATAATGATTTGTTATACACTACAAAAACAATTTTTGAACAAAAAACACTTGCATTAGGCACTAAAGACAAAACAAACAGAACTAACGTGGAAGATAAAAGGAACAAAAAGCGCTAGTATATAAACTAGGGACAAGCAAACAAACAAAATAGCATGGAAGCTAATCGTATAGCAAAAAGTCTTTTACCACAATCGGGAAATGCGACGTCATCTGTTGTGTGTAGCAAACTAAAGTCCGAGAACAAAAGGCAAACAAAGACAGGCATATATAGGGGCAGAAATAATCAACAGTCCGGGGTCTTGTTGTTGTATTTTACGCTTCATAATGCGGCACACATTTTCGATGGGAGACATGTCTGGACTGCAGCCGGGCCAGGAAAGTACCCGCACTCTTCTACTACGAAACCACGCTGTTGTAACACGTGGCTTGGCATTGTTTTGCTGAAATAAGCAGAGACGTCCATGTTAACGTTGCTTGGATGACAACATATGTTGCTCCAAAACCTGAATGGACCATTCAGCATTAATGGTGCCTTCACAGATGTGTAAGTTACCCATGCCTTGGGCACTAATACACCCCCATACCATCACACATGTGTAAGTTACCCATGTCTTGGGCACTAATACACCCCCATACCATCACAGATGTGTAAGTTACCCATGCCTTGGGCACTAATACACCCCCATACCATCACAGATGTGTAAGTTACCCATGCCTTGGGCACTAATACACCCCCATACCATCACACATGTGTAAGTTACCCATGCCTTGGGCACTAATACACCCCCATACCATCACACATGTGTAAGTTACCCATGCCTTGGCCACTAATACACCCCCATACCATCACACATGTGTAAGTTACCCATGTCTTGTTCACTAATACACCCCCATACCATCACAGATGTGTAAGTTACCCATGCCTTGGGCACTAATACACCCCCATACCATCACAGATGTGTAAGTTACCCATGCCTTGGGCACTAATACACCCCCATACCATCACACATGTGTAAGTTACCCATGCCTTGGGCACTAATACACCCCCATACCATCACACATGTGTAAGTTACCCATGCCTTGGACACTAATACACCCTCATACCATCACACATGTGTAAGTTACCCATGCCTTGGACACTAATACACCCCCATACCATCACACATGTGTAAGTTACCCATGCCTTGGACACTAATACACCCCCATACCATCACACATGTGTAAGTTACCCATGCCTTGGACACTAATACACCCTCATACCATCACACATGTGTAAGTTACCCATGCCTTGGACACTAATACACCCCCATACCATCACACATGTGTAAGTTACCCATGCCTTGGACACTAATACACCCCCATACCATCACACATGTGTAAGTTACCCATGCCTTGGACACTAATACACCCTCATACCATCACACATGTGTAAGTTACCCATGCCTTGGACACTAATACACCCCCATACCATCACACATGTGTAAGTTACCCATGCCTTGGGCACTAATACACCCCCATACCATCACACATGTGTAAGTTACCCATGCCTTGGACACTAATACACCCTCATACCATCACACATGTGTAAGTTACCCATGCCTTGGACACTAATACACCCCCATACCATCACACATGTGTAAGTTACCCATGCCTTGGGCACTAATACACCCCCATACCATCACACATGTGTAAGTTACCCATGCCTTGGACACTAATACACCCCCATACCATCACACATGTGTAAGTTACCCATGCCTTGGACACTAATACACCCTCATACCATCACACATGTGTAAGTTACCCATGCCTTGGACACTAATACACCCCCATACCATCACACATGTGTAAGTTACCCATGCCTTGGGCACTAATACACCCCCATACCATCACACATGTGTAAGTTACCCATGCCTTGGACACTAATACACCCTCATACCATCACACATGTGTAAGTTACCCATGCCTTGGGCACTAATACACCCTCATACCATCACACATGTGTAAGTTACCCATGCCTTGGACACTAATACACCCCCATACCATCACACATGTGTAAGTTACCCATGCCTTGGACACTAATACACCCCCATACCATCACACATGTGTAAGTTACCCATGCCTTGGACACTAATACACCCTCATACCATCACACATGTGTAAGTTACCCATGCCTTGGACACTAATACACCCTCATACCATCACACATGTGTAAGTTACCCATGCCTTGGACACTAATACACCCCCATACCATCACACATGTGTAAGTTACCCATGCCTTGAGCACTAATACACCCCCATACCATCACACATGTGTAAGTTACCCATGCCTTGGACACTAATACACCCCCATACCATCACACATGTGTAAGTTACCCATGCCTTGGGCACTAATACACCCCCATACCATCACACATGTGTAAGTTACCCATGCCTTGGGCACTAATACACCCCCATACCATCACACATGCTAGCTTTTGAACTGTGCGCCTATAACAATCCGGATGATTATTTTCCTCTTTGTTCCGGAGGACACCATATCCACAGTTTCCAAATATAATGTAAAATGTGGACTCGTCAGACCACAGAACACTTTTCCACTTTGCATCAGTCCAACTTAGATGAGCTCGGGCCCAGAGAAGCCGGCGGCGTTCCTGTGTGTTGATAAATGGCTTTTGCTCTGCATAGTAGAGTTTTAACTTGCACTTACAGATGTAGCGACCAACTGTAGTTACTGACAGTGGTTTTATGAAGCGTTCCTGAGCCCATCTGGTGATATCCTTCACACACTGATGTCGGTTTTTGATGCAGTACCACCTGAGGGATCAAAGGTCTGTGATGTCATTGCTTACGTGCAGTGATTTCTCCAGATTCTCTGAACCTTTTGACGATTTTACGGACCGTAGATGGGAAAATCCCTGAATTCCTTTCAATAGCTCGTTAAGAAATGTTGTTCGACAATTTGCTTACAAATTGGCGACCCTCGCCCCATCCTTGTTAGTGAATTACTTAGCATTTCATGGAAGCTGCTTTTATACCCAATCATGGCACCCACCTGTTCCCAATTAGCCTGCACACCCGTGGGATGTTCCAAATAAGTGTTTGATGAGCATTCCTCAACTTTATCAGTATTTATTACCACCTTTCCCAACTACTTTGTTACGTGTTGCTTGCATCAAATTCTAAAGGTAATGATTATTTGCAAAAAAAAAAAAAAATGTTTATCAGTTTGAACATCAAATATGTTGTCTTTGTAGCATATTCAACTGAATATGGCTTGAAAATAATTTGCAAATCATTGTATTCCGTTTATGTTTACATCTAACACAATTTCCCAACTCATATGGAAACCGGGTTTGTAGAATTAGCTTTCATCATCTTAGAGGTGAGAAAACAGTTCAGTATGTCAATATAGCAGCATAAGCTAGTTACTTCTGTGATCAATGCGCCGCTAAAAGTAGGTCCTTAATATTAGCGCTTATAATAACAGTATCATTAATACTTGGTTAATATTCAGGTCACAAAATGTAAAATGAGTATTGTTGGCAATTTTTGGATGTTTTTTTGGAGGACTTTGTGGGTCTAACAGAGGAGCTCCCATTGACTCCAATGTTAGCTGATTTTTTGCTCATGATTATTTAATAATTCAAATTCATAATAGTTTGAAACAAATGTCTTACATAAGGATTGTGAATGATAGGTAACATTTTTAAAAAAGTGCAGTTTCCTTTGAATTTGTCAGATAAGTAAACAGTCCTTCAAATTAAAGATGTAAAACAATTGAGGTTGTTTATAGATATTATCCACTATGAAGTTACAGTCAAACGAAGCACACAAGGGAAAGTACATTCATATACACATAATGTACACATATGTGTAAGAATCATGTTACCACCAAAATATTGACTCGTTCTCCTAAAGCCAATATCGAGTATCCTTTGGTGAGCTGACCGTATCGTCACACCCTTAGTTAAAAACACACCATCCCCATGACATGACACTTCCACGTGATGTAGAACAGTAGTCCCACATTTTAAACATACACACACATCTGAAGAATATTAAAATTAAATATATTTGGTGGGCCAAACAAAATGACTCGACGAACCAATGTTTGGTATGGGCGATATGACCTCAAATATATATCCTAATAACAATATGTCACAATATATAATTTGATATATGATTGAGAATAGAATAATTTCAAAGCGGGTTACAAAAGCTCCTAATTTGGCAGCTGACATATGCAGTAACATATTGTTCGTTTCTAATAGTATTATTTTGTCAAAACAGTTATTAATAATGTACTTGTTTATTTACTGTTATATCTGGTTACTTTTTTTGAGAAAATAATACTGGAAATGTAATATTTTACTGCATATTTCAGCAACTAAATTAGGAGCCTGTGTAGCCTGTTTTAAAATGGTTCTATCAGTAATTCTAAATGAAATACTGTATCGCAAAATCAATTTTAAACCATATCAGTCATCCATAGTAAAAACTCCTGTCGTCCTGGTTTTTGTTTCTTTTCCTGTGAATAATGTTGTAAAGAGCAGCATGTTTGTGCGTCACTGAGATTTCAAGACAGTTCATACGATAACTTGTTTTTCCTAAGTGCATGTAAAAGTACTGAATGCATTGTGTGACTGAGCACAGATGCTGTGTTTGTCTTGCAGACATCTGTGAAGAACATCTTCACCCTCAGCAACAGAAGTGGAGCTTCAGGATGCGGACAGAGGAGCCACAGCCCTCCCACATTAAGAAGGAAGAGGAATACCCACTGATACCCCATTTTAAAAAGGAAGAGGAGGACCCACTGACACCCCATTTTAAAAAGGAAGTGGTGGATCCACTGACCCCTCACTCCAAGGAGGAAGAGGAGGACCCAGTGACCCCTTACATTAGAGAGGAAGAGGAGGAAGAGGGCATCAGTCAGCCTAAATGGTTGGAGGAGTTCCCAGTGACTGGTGTCCCTGTGAAGAGTGAAGATGATGAGGTGAAAGGTGAAAGTGAGGAGAGGGGAGGGGGGGAGCCTCCAAGCAGCAGCTCAACACAACACATGACAACAGAAGCTGATGGAGACCACTGTGGAGGATCACAAGCAGACAAGCTCTTAGCTCCACTATCAGATAGTGAGGACACAACGTCACACTCTCCTGACACTGATGATGAAGACTCTAAAGATGATAAGACATGTCACACTGACAACACTCACTTCACATCTTCTCTCTGTCACAAAACTTTTAAATACCATTGTCGTCTGAAATCACACATGAGAACACACACTGGAGAAAAACCTTTTACTTGTTCAATCTGTAGTAAAGGTTTTGTAAAAAGTAGCTATTTGAAAGTACACATGAGAACACACACTGGAGAAAGACCTTTTTTATGTTCAATCTGTGGTAAAGTTTTTATTCGAAGGTACTATTTAAAATCACACATGAGTACACACACTGGAGGAAAACATTGTTCCTGCTCAGAATGTGGTAAAAATTATACTCAAAGCCATAATTTGAAAACACACATGAGAATAGACACTGGAGAAAAACCTTTTTCATGTTCAATCTGTGGTAAAAATTTTACTCGAAGGCAAAATTTTAAAACACACATGACAATACACACTGGAGAAAAACCTTTTTCATGTTCAATTTGTGTCAAAAATTTTACTCAAAGGCAATCTTTGAAAGTACATATGAGATTACACAATGGAGAAAAAAAATGTTTCCTGCTCAGACTGTGGTAAAAGTATCGTACTAAATCAAAGTTTAAAAGTACATATGAGAACACACACTGGAGTAAAACGTTTTTCATGTTCAATCTGTGGTAAAAAATTTACTCGAAGGCAACATTTTAAAACACGCATGACAATACACACTGGAGAAAAAACCTTTTTCATGTTCAATTTGTGTTAAAAATTTTACTCAAAGGCAATCTTTGAAAGTACATATGAGATTACCACTGGAGAAAATAAAATTTCCTGCTCAGAATGTGGTAAAAGTTTTGTAATAAATCAAGGTTTATAAGTACATTTGAGAACACACACTGGAGAAAAACCTTTTTCATGTTCAATCTGCGGTAAATATTTTACTCAAAAGAAGCATTTCAAAGCACACATGACACTACACACTGGAGAAAAACCTTTTTCATGTTCAATCTTTGGTAAAAAATCTATTCGAAGGCAACATTTAAAAACACACATGAGAATACACACTGGAGAAAAACCTTGTTCCTTCTCATAATGTGGTAAAAGTTTTGTCATAAGACAAAGTTTAAAAGTAAAAATGAGAACACACGCTGGTGAAAAACCTTTCATATGTTCAGTATGTTGTAAAAGTTATATAGAAGGACGACACTTAAAATTACACATGATATAGCAGTCTGGTGAAAAACCATACTCCTGTTCAAGCTGCGATAAAAGCTTTGGTCACCTAAACACTCTTACAGTGCATATGAGAAGACACCCAGGAGAGAAAGTGTTGAGTTGCAGTGTGTGTGGTGAAAGATTGTCTTCTAAGTACCAGTGTAAGAAACACAAGTGTGCTGGTGAGAACAGCAGCAGCAAATGAAACTGCAGGATTTGAAATAAACTGTCCAGACTTTCATTTTGACTTTCTAACAACATCAGCACATATAACATGTGTGACATTGTTGTTTGTCTAACACAATCTTTTTAATGTGATTCTAACATTTATAGATTAGAGACTTCAGATTAGTGTGTTTATCACAGTCATGTACATGCATTAATATACACATTTGTGTACTTTAAAATGAACACAACAATTTGACTGAAAAGGTGAGAATAAACAGTACATACAATTATGTTACATACAATAAACATTGTATGTGTAAATATCCATAATTTACCTCTATACTTATTCATAATAGTGTTTTATATGTTTTTTGAAAAATGACGTGTTACATATTTTATTTTGTAATTGTAGATAATTCCATAGATGAACTCCTTTATATGATGTACATATTTGTTTTACATGTTTTCATACCTTTGCTTTTGAGTACACATAAATCCCTCTTAGTTCATATTTACTGGTTCACATCTGAAACATCTTCTGGACCACTTCTGGAAGCATATTATTATTTACTTTATACATCATTTGAACAGTTGTCTTTTATACAAGATCTTTTACTTTTAAAATGTGTGACTTTATGAATAATTTGTTGGGTCTCTATAATCCATTCTATGACTTATCTTTATTACTCTCTTTTGTAATATGATGATTGTTTTGTGATTGTTTTATATGTATGTCCCCAGACTTTTATGCAATAAACAATGTATGTTTCAACTGAAGTTGGGTACAATAATTCTAGTTAATATTTGTACGTATTTTATTCTCTTTAGTATTGCACTCCATTGTTTTATTGTTTTCTTTATATGACTTACATGTAGTGTCCAGCTTACTTCATCATCTATATTAACTCAGAAAAATGCGATTACCTTAATTCCTTTAATTTCAATATTATCCATCATAATTTGTGGTTTACATTTTTACAATCTTCAAATATGATGTATTTAGTTTTATTGAAGTTTAGTGACGGTTTATTGATGTGCAGCCATCTTTTTATGGTTAAGTTCTCTATGGATAAAATAAAATGAGAGTTAAATCAAGCGGTAATGAAGATTATTTTCTACATAATTACACTCAGTAGTGACAATTAAAGACACTTCCATCCTGTTCATTTGAGCAAAGAAAAAGAGTAAAGTGTAATATTCTAAACAATAGAAGAATGTTAATATCAGCAGTCAATATTCCAACATTGTGAAGCTCAGCTATCGTAAAAAACATATTCAGCATTGAAGGCTTTATGAGAGTGATGTAATGATCAGAATCAGAAATACTTTATTAATCCCCACAGGGAATTTAAATTGTCAGCACTGTTATGACCATGTGTATATTAAATGTAATATTATATGAATACAATAATAAAATGGTACGTTTGGGGGATGTGTAATATTTTTTGTATGAACATCCTGAATGTTTTTGTGCTAGAATAGTTTTAATTAGTAGAGAGTGAAACAAATGAGGCAGTAATGATAATAATGTTTTGTTTTAAGCCTGTTTATGAATAATTAAAGATAATTAAGATACCAAAATGTAGCTTACATCCTCAGTGAGCTGAACTCCAGCAGTAAAGATGAGAGAAATAATGTGGAAAGGTCAGAAGTCAAATGTTTCTTCAGGTGATACATGGAGCCTCTGCTGCCACCCAGCGGCCGTTGGAAAGAATGCATACATTTTGTTTTGACCTCCTTAAAGCTGCTTTTTACTTTCTGTCCTGTTTGTGTCCAAGTCTGTAGTGTGGGCCATAGGACAGAAGGAGGACATTTTGTTAATAGACTGTGGAGGGCAGCAATACACCTAAGATGTTCTACTAGTCTGCTGGAAATAGAAAGGAGGAGAAAGCAAGATGGCGTTTGATGGAGAAAGTCTAAACGTGGGCATTATTGTTCTGTATTTTTAATCAGTGCATACATGTGCACATATATGTCCTTTAATAGAGTAAACATCAAAAATAATTGTTTGTATCTGAATGCACTTTGTATTTAACACCACCATTCTTAAATATGTTGTTTGTAAGAATGTGGGTGTTGTTGAGAAGATGATGCAGGTGTTCTGTCCAATTTAGCTAACTGTAAAAATGTGTTACTTAATCTAGTTTATTAGTAAAATAAATTGTTTTCCTTAATTATATTCTCCTCACTTTATCCAGACAGTCATTAGGACAAAAGACCCTGGGAGGAATTTGCCCTTTAAAAAGGGAAACCTATTCACTGTGGCAGGACAGTATCAAGATGAATTGATCACATTTGTATAATCGGCTACGAGGCATTTTATTCTCATTGTACAGCACTTATCTTTGGGCTGATACTGATACTGATACTGTGTTGACCAGTTTGATGATTGAATGTCCAGTACTGTAGAAATGTGTTTGGATATGACAATCCCTTTATTCCAAGCTATCAAAATGAAATGAAAAGTAGGTTCTAGAACATTATGTATGCTGACCTTGAATGGCACATTGTCACAGCAGTGAGACCTGACCACACACCACACCACACGCTCCAAAACGGTTTGTCCTCCATGCAATCACCCCCCAGTGTTCCCAGCTGAACACAATTAAAGGAGGCTACCATGGCAACCGCACCATAGCAACAGTCCCATCCCTGTCGACACTTCCTGGTTCTCAACAGGAAGTGGGCGGAGCAATCTGCAGAAAGGGACATTCAGCATGAACTGAAGCCAGCAATCAATCAGAGAAAACAAAATAAAAACAATATAAGCAAATAAGGAAATTTGGCTCCAACAGTCAGTTTTCGTCTTTTGGTGCAGTTGACCTTGTTCTTACATTTCTCCTTCCTCCTAGAGTTCCTGTGTTGCCTTTGTGGGCGGAGTTGTGGGACGTGCACAGCTGCTTCCAATTGACCCTGGTGCTACTTAAGCAGCACCTTGACAGCTGGATGGCACTCGGCGATTCTACTCCACGCCAGTTGATTCCATGCTTTGAGTATTTTGCTACCTTGGCCATTCCCAGTGCCATCCATCTTGGTGTTGTTTTGTAGTGTGCACGTCTTGTAACTCCAAACCAAGTTGACTTTATTTGTGTATAGAAGTAGCTTTTGTTATTTTTTCCAAAATGCACATTTAGTCTTCTCTTTTTCGCACCATCGTTTTTTGTTTCCTACTGTTTGGATTGTTTTTGTGAGTAGATTTCCGCAGTAAAAGAAGTGTGAACAGCACTCTGACAGAAGGAGTTCCTCCAAAACGCAACACCCTTTGGCGGACAAGTATGTGATTAAATGCTATACATATAAAATGAAAGAGACAAGTGGTAGAACAAATGGATGGATGTACAGTAAAGCTCTGTGGGATGATGTACATAATTAACTTTTCCCAAACATTCCAAACGTTCCCATGTTTTCTGAAATTGATAATGTTTGAGGAATTCTAAAAAAGGGGGATAAATCATGAACAACTTTAAAAAACACTTGTCATGTGTAGTACTTGACTGAAAAAAGGTAATAATCTAAAATATCTCATCTATAAATCTTAGAAACTATGTGCTGATGTTTTTAGAAGGTCAAAGTTAACGTCTTGACAGTTTATTTCAAATCCTGCAGTTTCATTTGCTGCTGCTGTTCTCACCAGCACACTTGTGTTTCTTACACTGGTACTTAGAAGACAATCTTTCACCACACACACTGCAACTCAACACTTTCTCTCCTGGGTGTCTTCTCATGTGTCTTTTCAAATGCTGACTTTGTAAAAAACTTTTACAACATACTGAACATGTAAAAGGTTTTTCTCCAGTGTGTGTTCTCACGTGTTCTTTCAAATAGTGCCGTTGCGCAAAATATTTACTGCAGATTGAACAGGAAAAGGTTTTTCTCCAGTGTGTATTCTCATGTGCTTTTTGAAATTTTCCCTTCGAGTAAAATCTTTACCGCAGATTGAACATGAAAAAGGTTTTTCTCCAGTGTGTGTTCTCATGTGTACTTTCAAATGTGGCCTCTGAGTAAAATCTTTACCACAGATAGAACATGAAAAAGGTTTTTCTCCAGTGTGTGTTCTCATGTGTACTTTTAAATCTGGCCTCTGAGTAAAATGTTTACCGCAGTTTGAACATGAAAAAGGTTTTTCACCAGTGTGTGTTCTCATGTGTCTTTTCAATTGTTGACTTTCTCTAAAACCTTTACCACAGATTGAACAGGAAAAAGGTTTTTCACTGGTGTGTGTTCTCATGTGTACCTTCAAATTGATACTTTGTGTAAAACCTTTACTACAGAGTGAACAAGAAAAAGGTTTTTCTCTAGTGTGTGTTCTAATATGTATTTTCAAACTCTGACTTTGTGTAAAACCTTTACCACAGGTTGAACAGGAAAAACGTTTTTCACAAGTGTGTGTTCTCATGTGTACTTTCAAATTGATACTTTGTGTAAAACCTTTACCACAGATTGAACAAGAGAAAGGTTTTTCTCCAGTGTGTGTTCTCATGTGTGTTTTCAGACGACAATGGTATTTAAAGGTTTTGTGACAGTGAGAACAAGTGAAGTGAGTGTTGTCAGTGTGACATGTCTTATCATCTTTAGAGTCTTCATCATCAGTGTCAGGAGAGTGTGACGTTGTGTCCTCACTATCTGATAGTGGAGCTAAGAGCTTGTCTGCTTGTGATCCTCCACAGTGGTCTCCATCAGCTTCTGTTGTCATGTGTTGTGTTGAGCTGCTGCTTGGAGGCTCCCCCCCTCCCCTCTCCTCACTTTCACCTTTCACCTCATCATCTTCACTCTTCACCGATTTCTCTTTTAAAAGAGGTATCAGTGGGTCCTCCTCTTCCTCTTTAAAATGGGGTGTTAGTTGGTCCTCCTCTTCCTCTTTAAAATGGGGTGTTAGTTGGTCCTCCTCTTCCTCTTTAAAATGGGGGATCTGAAGGTATTCCTTTTCCTTCTTAATGTGGGAGGGCTGTGGCTCCTCCGTCCGCATCCTGAAGCTCCACTTCTGTTGCTCAGGGTGAAGATGTTCTTCACAGACGTCTGCAAGACAAACACAGCATCTCTGCTCAGTCACACAATGCATTCAGTACTTTTACATGCACTTAGGAAAAACAAGTTATCGTATGAACTGTCTTGAAATCTCAGTGACGCACAAACACGCTGCTCTTTACAACATTATTCACAGGAAAATAAACAAAAAACAGGATGACAGGACTTTTTACTATGGATGAACGATATGGTTTAAAATAGATTTTGCGATAAATTATTTTATATAGAATTACTAATACAACCATTTTAAAACAGGCTACACAGGCTCCTAATTTAGTTGGTGAAATATGCAGAAAAATATTACATAATTTCCAGTTATATTTTCCCAAATAAAGTAACCAGATATTAACAGTAAATAAACAAGTACATTAATAATAATTGTTTCGACAAAATAATACAATTAGAAACGAACAATATGTTACTGCATATGTCAGCTGCCAAATTAGGAGCTTTTGTAACCTGTTTTGAAATTATTCTATTCTCAATCATATATCAAATTATATATTGTGACATATTGTTGTTAGGATATAGATTTGAGGTCATATCGCCCATACCAAACATTGGTTCGTCGAGTCGTTTTGTTTGGCCCACCAAATATATTTAATTTTAATATTCTTCAGATGTGTGTGTATGTTTAAAATGTGGGACTACTGTTCTACATCACGTGGAAGTGTCATGTCATGGGGATGGTGTGCTTTCAACTAAGGGTGTGACGATACGGTCAGCTCACCAAAGGATACTCGATATTGGATTTAGGAGAACGAGACAATATTTTGGTGGTTAACATGATTCTTACACATGTGTGTACTTCATGTGTATATGAATGTACTTTCCCTTGTGTGCTTAGTTTGACTGTAACTTCATAGTGGATAATATCTATAAACAACCTCAATTGTTTTACATCTTTAATTTGAAGGACTGTTTACTTATCTGACAAATTCAAAGGAAACTGCACTTTTTAGAAATGTTGCCTATCATTCACAATCCTTATGTAAGACATTTTTTTAAACTGTTATGAATTTTAATTAGTAATTAAACGTGAACAAAAATCAGCTAACATTGGAGTCAATGGGAGCTCCTCTATTAGACCCACAAAGTCCTCCAAAAAAATTGCCAAATATACTCCATTTACATTTTGTGACCCGAATATTAACCAAGTATTAGCGATATTGTTATTATAAGCGCTAACGTTAAGGACCTACTTTTAGCGGCGCATTGATCACAGAAGTAACTAGCTTATGCTGCTATATTGACATACTGAGCTGCTTTCTCGCCTCTAAGAGGGTGAAAGCTAATTCTACATTATAAATCATGCTTCTCACTTATGTAGTAGAAGGTTGTGGACATAAACCGAGAACTTGGTCAACTCTGACATCCAACTTAGACCTGGAGATGGCAAGAAAAACACGAAAATACGCTCTTTTGCACCCACCCTTTTTAACCCTTTGTGAGGATTAATTCTTCATCTAAATGGGAAGATATGAACATCCCATCAGTCGGCATCCCACTGAGAGCAGACATAGTATGCTTAAAATGAGCAAGATATGTAAATATGACATGTTATTAAGAATGTTACTACATTACATGTATACTTACAGTGTGTATTTAAATGTTGAAGCGGGTTTTAGGATGTTATTTAGAACACTTTATAGGCAGAATAGAGTGGCTGCCAATGACTCAATTGTTAGCTAACTTTTGCAAAGGTTTATTTTCTACTGAGGATGCATTAACCATCGACCTGCTCAGTGGCCTTGTGGTTAGAGTGTCTGCCCTGAGACTGGAGAGTCGTGAGTTCAAATCCTTGCTGAGTGATACCAAAGACTATAAAAATGGGACCCATTGTCTCCTTGCTTGTCATTCAGCATCAAGGGTTGGGGGTTAAATCACCAAATGATTCCCGAGTGCGGCCTCAGCTGCCCTCACCTCCCAGGGGGTGAACTTGGGGATGGGTCAAATGCAGAGGATCATTTCACCACACCTAGTGCGTGACTACCGTTGGGAACTTAACTTTAACTTACATAGGGACTGTGAATGATTCCAAAAAGTGCAGTTCTTGAAATGAGAAAATAGAATAACAAGATATCATGTGAAGTGAAGTGAATTATATTTATATAGTGATTTTCTCTAGTGACTCAAAGCGCTTTACATAGTGAAACACAATATCTAAGTTACATTTAAAACAATGTGGGTGGCACTGGGAGCAGGTGGGTAAAGTGTCTTGCCCAAGGACACAATGGCAGTGACTAGGATGGCAGAAGCTGGGCTCGAACCTGGAACCCTAAAGTTGCTGGCACGGCCACTCTACCAACCGAGCTATACCGCCCCAAGTAGTGTATTTTTCGTATTATAAGTCGCTCCGGAGTACACGTCGCACCGGCCAAAAGTGCATAATCAAGAAGGGGAAAAAACGTCACACTGGAGTATAAGTCGCCTTTTTGGGGGGAAATTCATTTGATAAAATCCAACACCAAGAATAGACATTTGAAAGGCAATTTAAAATAAACAAAGAATAGTGAACAACAGGCTGAATAAGTGTACGTTATATGAGGCATGAATAACCAACTGAGAAGGTGCCTGCTATGTTAACCTAACATATTATGCTAAGAGTCATTCAAATAACTATAACATATAGAACATGCTATACCTTTACCAAACTATCTCTCACTTCTAATCAATAAATCCCCCCCCGCCGAATTCTTATTGGTTGACGTGTGTGACAATTGCTGACATTTTCTTGATCTTTTCCGCGAATGATAAATAATGTAATTTGATATTCTATGGCCCGGAGGTGGGGCACGATGGCGAGCGCCTGGTGGCCGGGCCTGTTCCCATGGGGCCCGGCCGGGCACAGCCCGAAGAGACAACGTGGGTCACCCCTCCAATGGGCTCACCACCCATAGCAGGGGCCATAGAGGTCGGTTGCATTGTGAGCTGGGCGGCAGCCGAAGGCAGGGCACTTGGCGGTCCGATCCTCGGCTACAGAAGCTAGTTCTTGGGACGTGGAACGTCACCTCACTGGGGGAGAAAGAGCCTGAGCTAGTGCGCGAGGTAGAGAAGTTCCGGCTGGATATAGTCGGACTCACTTCGACGCACAGCAAGGGTTCTGGAACCACTTCTCTCGAGAGGGACTGGACCCTCTTCCACTCTGGCGTTGCCCGCAGTGAGAGGCAACGGGCTGGGGTGGCAATTCTTGTTGCCCCCCGGCTCAAAGCCTGTACGTTGGAGTTCAACCCGGTGGACAAAAGGGTAGCCTCCCTCCGCCTTCAAGTGGGGGGACGGGTCCTGACTGTTGTTTGTGCTTATGCACCAAACAGCAGTTCAGAGTACCCACCCTTTTTGGGTACACTCGAGGGAGTACTGGAAAGTGCACCCCCTGGTGATTCCCTTGTCCTACTGGGAGACTTCAACGCTCATGTTGGCAACGACAGTGAAACCTGGAGAGGCGTGATTGGGAGGAATGGCCGCCCGGATCTAAACCCGAGTGGTGTTTTGTTATTGGACTTTTGTGCTCGTCACAGTTTGTCCATAACAAACACCATGTTCAAACATAAGGGTGTCCATATGTGCACTTGGCACCAGGACACCCTAGGCCGCAGTTCCATGATCGACTTTGTAGTTGTGTCATCGGATTTGCGGCCTTATGTTTTGGACACTCGGGTGAAGAGAGGGGCGGAGCTTTCTACCGATCACCACCTGGTGGTGAGTTGGCTGCGATGGTGGGGGAGGATGCCGGACAGACCTGGGAGGCCCAAACGCAGTGTGAGGGTCTGCTGGGAACGTCTGGCAGAGTCTCCTGTCAGACAAAGTTTCAATTCCCACCTCCGGAAGAACTTTGAACATGTCACGAGGGAGGTGCTGGACATTGAGTCCGAGTGGACCATGTTCCGCACCTCTATTGTCGAGGCGGCTGTTCGGAGCTGTGGCCGCAAGGTAGTTGGTGCCTGTCGGGGCGGCAATCCAAAAACCCCTTGGTGGACACCAGCGGTGAGGGATGCCGTCAAGCTGAAGAAGGAGTCCTATCGGGTCCTTTTGGCTCATAGGACTCCGGAGGCAGTGGACAGGTACCGACAGGCCAAGCGGTGTGCAGCTTCAGCGGTCGCGGAGGCAAAAACTCGGACATGGGAGGAGTTCGGGGAAGCCATGGAAAACGACTTCGAAGCGATTCTGGACCACCGTCCGCCGCCTCAGGAAGGGGAAGCAGTGCACTATCAACACCGTGTATGGTGCGGATGGTGTTCTGCTGACCTCAACTGCGGATGTTGTGGATGGGTGGAAGGAATACTTCGAAGACCTCTTCAATCCCACCAACACGTCTTCCTATGAGGAAGCAGTGCCTGGGGAATCTGTGGTGGACTCTCCTATTTCTGGGGCTGAGGTCGCTGAGGTAGTTAAAAAGCTCCTCGGTGGCAAGGCCCCAGGGGTGGATGAGACCCGCCCTGAGTTCCTTAAGGCTCTGGGGACTGTGGGGCTGTCTTGGTTGACAAGACTCTGCAGCGTCGCGTGGACATCGGGGGCGGTACCTTTGGATTGGCAGACCGAGGTGGTGGTCCCTCTCTTTAAGAAGGGGGACCGGAGGGTGTGTTCCAACTATCGTGGGATCACACTCCTCAGCATTCCCGGTAAGGTTTATTCAGGTGTACTGGAGAGGAGGCTACGCCGGATAGTCGAACCTCGGATTCAGGAGGAACAGTGTGGTTTTCGTCCTGGTCGTGGAACTGTGGACCAGCTCTATACTCTCGGCAGGGTTCTTGAGGGTGCATGGGAGTTTGCCCAACCAGTCTACATGTGCTTTGTGGACTTGGAGAAGGCATTCGACCGTGTCCCTCGGGAAGCCCTGTGGGGAGTGCTCAGAGAGTATGGGGTATCGGACTGTCTTATTGTGGCGGTCCACTCCCTGTACGATCAGTGCCAGAGCTTGGTCCACATTGCCGGCAGTAAGTCGGACACGTTTCCAGTGAGGGTTGGACTCCGCCAAGGCTGTCCTTTGTCACCGATTCTGTTCATAACTTTTATGGACAGAATTTCTAGGCGCAGTCAAGGTGTTGAGGAGTTCCGGTTTGGTGACCGCGGGATTAGGTCTCTGCTTTTTGCAGATGATGTGGTCCTGATGGCTCCATCTGACCGGGATCTTCAGCTCTCGCTGGATCGGTTCGCAGCAGAGTGTGAAGCGACCGGAATGAGAATCAGCACCTCCAAGTCCGAGTCCATGGTTCTCGCCCGGAAAAGGGTGGAATGCCATCCCCGGGTTGGGGAGGAGACCCTGCCCCAAGTGGAGGAGTTCAAGTACGTAGGAGTCTTGTTCACGAGTGAGGGAAGAGTGGATCGTGAGATCGACAGGCGGATCGGTGCGGCGTCTTCAGTAATGCAGACGTTGTATCGATCCGTTGTGGTGAAAAAGGAGCTGAGCCGGAAGGCAAAGCTCTCAATTTACCGGTCGATCTACGTTCCCATCCTCACCTATGGTCATGAGCTTTGAGTCATGACCGAAAGGATAAGATCACGGGTACAAGCGGCCCAAATGAGTTTCCTCCGCCGTGTGGCGGGTCTCTCCCTTAGAGATAGGGTGAGAAGCTCTGCCATCCGGGAGGAACTCAAAGTAAAGCCGCTGCTCCTTCACATCGAGAGGAGTCAGATGAGGTGGTTCGGGCATCTGGTCAGGATGCCACCCGAACGCCTCCCTAGGGAGGTGTTTAGGGCACGTCCAACCGGTAGGAGGCCACGGGGAAGACCCAGGACACGTTGGGAAGACTATGTCTCCCGGCTGGCCTGGGAACGCCTCGGGATCCCCCCGGAAGAGCTGGACGAAGTGGCTGGGGAGAGGGAAGTCTGGGCTTCCCTGCTTAGGCTGTTGCCCCCGCGACCCGACCTCGGAGAAGCGGAAGAAGATGGATGGATGGATGGATGGATGGATATTCTATGGTAATGTGTTAATAATGTCACACATAAGTCGCTCCAGAGTATATGTCGCACCCCCGGCCAAACTATGAAAAAAACTGCGACTTATAGTCCGAAAAATTCGGTAACAAAAACAGAATAAATTATATCTCATGTGCGCCTTGAAATGGCGTCTTCAAGTAAAATCTTTACCGCAGATTGAACATGAAAAAGGTTTTCCTCCAGTGTTTATTCTCGTGTGTCTTTTCCTACTCAGCGGCCTAGTGGTTAGAGTGTCCGCCCTGAGATGGGTAGGTTGGGAGTTCAAACCCCGGCCGAGTCATACCAAAGACTATAAAAAAACGAGACCCATGACTTCCCTGCTTGGCACTCAGCATCAAGGGTTGGAATTGGGGGTTAAAGGGGAACATTATCACCAGACCTATGTAAGCCTCAATATATACCTTGATGTTGCAGAAAAAGGACGATATATTTTTTTAACTGATTTCCGAACTCTAAATAGGTGAATTTTGGCGAATTAAACGCCTTTCGATTTATCGCTCTTGGAGCGATGACGTCAGAACATGACGTCACCTAGATAGTCAACGCCATTTTCTCCACAACATTACACACACCAAGTCAAATCAGCTCTGTTATTTTCCGTTTTTGCGACTGTTTTCCGGTACCTTGGAGACATCATGCCTCATCGGTGTGTTGTCAGAGGGTGTAACAACACGATCAGGGATGGATTCAAGTTGATTTACGTAGAATGTGCATCGATTAGC